>NW_023459305.1:50009-64739 GCF_013731165.1 Rhagoletis pomonella | reverse complement strand
AAATTGAAAAAAGTTGTCCCAAATAGCGACAAATGGTTAAAAGCTAACATATTCTACCGAACCGAGAACCAAAGAACCAAGAACACCATTGGAAAGGCATTTTTCCGTAGATGAGTAGAGGTTTTATGGTTTCAAAATTGCTTGAAAATTACGACCAACACCGTCGTTTAAACATTTCCGTATTTGTGTATAGATGTTACTGCAACATGTTCAATGTGACATGTTTCGCATGTTGTTTCACTTCGCATTTGAAATTAAGCTTTGAAATAAAGATAAATATGAAGATGGAGAAAGAAGTGATAACGATGAAGTCAAAAAAAAGAAGGCAGACGTGAAGATAAAGACGAAAATGGAGACAATGACAGATACATAAGAATTAGGGTAACTGAAAGGGTAAGAAGATTTCTTGAATTTATGATTGGTTGGTTTTGAGGTTTGAGTTGGTTGGTTTTGAGTAAATTGTCAAGTTCAAGGGGAATAATGCACACGGAAATGGTTCTCAGCGGTTTAGCGGTTTGAGAATAAAAACAAAAACAAAGATGCGTAGATATAAAGGCAAAATGAAGATCAAGGTAAATTTAAACACTTTAAGCTAAAGGTGAAGAGTGTAGAGTGTCTTCGTTTTAGTCCAACCGCAAGCTTTTTATGTTGGTACCAAAAGTCAAAATCTTCTTTAACAACATCTTCTTCGGAGCTGGTATTAGCGTCTACTTGAATGAGACTTTTTAGTTTAAAAATTGCCCGAACGCAAGCGTTCGCTTCTTGAAAATGAAGATTCTTGAAGATTCTTAAAGCTGTTTAGGTGTTGTATTCAATGAGACCAAATCTCTTACTACACTCCGCCGGGAGTTTCGTTTGTAGTTGAGATGTTAGGCAGTTAACCATAGGTATGATCTTGGAAAGTAAAAATCGCATTGATTTTTAATAATTTTTTTTTTTTGCTGACGGCTTTTTCGGTGTAAGTTGAGACGAAATTTTGGGCATATCAAAAAACCTTTCCAGCATGTAAAAGAGTGAGTTCCAGCGCGTTCTAACGTCTAGGATTAATTTCTTGGTAGATCCTTGATCCAATTTGCAGGTTCATTCGCTACGAAAGCAACCTTTTTTGGTAAAATTGTCAAAATTGGCGCCACCCCGACGTTGGCGCCTTCCTGCGGTTTTCATTGGCAACTAAACTGCCAAAATTTTTTAACTATTCACAAAGAAATTAGATTAAAAAATATAAGTCCGGGAATAAAATTGTCAATGAATTGGGGTTTCGATACAAGTACTTTTTCCCAAAACCTACTCAGTACTCGGTTCAAAAGTATCGAGTACAAAATTACTTGGTATCGGACGAAAAGTATCGAGTATGTACTTGTATTTACTAGTATCGTTTCATCCCTACTTCAAAGATATAAAAAATTTAAGTCAAGGTGTAGTTCCAAAACAGGACATTTTCCGGCAAGTAACATTATACAAATTGTACATAAGTTAAACGACGTGCTAAGTTAGAAAACCTCTCCAAGGGCCTTAAAAACTAGAAGCACGGTCGAATTTCGACAGTAGCTGGCACTCTAGTTCGTCCAATTTGGTTGCTTTAAGTTATTAACACAACCAGTGGCGCACCCAGGAATATATTATAAATATATATCATCAGAAAATACGGATAATTCGCTTCAGATAATACGCTTTTTAAAATACATTTATGCAAGTTTTATGAACAGTATGTAATAAATAAATAAACTTTTTAAAGTTTCATAAATTGCACTTAACTTGCACAAAATTAACAAAGAACTCAGACATATTTAACCGACTTCAAAAAAGGGGAGGTTATCAATTCTTCGGAGTATTTTTTCTTTTGTTATGTATGCCACTGCATAACTTTGAACCGCGTGAATCGATTTCAAAATGTTTTTTCATGAAAAAATTAACGGTACTCCTAAATTTGTATATGAGAATTTAAGTCGGTTGCGTTTTTTGCTTAGCAAATACTTGTTGAATACCAATTTCTATAAACACAAGATGCGCTCAACTTTTAAAAGTAATAAAAAATTTTACAAAAGAAAAAGAACCCCAAAACCCACCCCTTGTGTGTACTAATGAACATAACATACCTAATATACATAACATAATAATATGTACATAAGTATATTACGCATTCAGTGTGAATGCTATAATATCGTGGACGGAAAATTTGGTGAACCGAGCTAGCGTTATTGTGATTAAGTACAAGATGAAGAATGCAGCTGTGCTATCACTTCGTACGTATCTTGGAAACCCCAAATTGTAAAATTCTTTCCCCATTTTAATTGTAAGTATGTACACAGTACACAGTACAACTATACCCGCATTTAACCTACCTGGGAAGACGCATACATTCTTTCCAGGGATGTTGCGAATATTTGCATTCGCATTCGTTATGCGAATGATTCGCATCATTTTATGTATTCGCATTCGACATTCGCATTCGCATCAAATGATTACATTGACCAAATCTAGATGTTATATTTTTCTCAAATAAATTGCTGAGAGGCTATCTATATCTAAATGATTTATTCAAATATTTAACATTTAGTTCAGGTCCATTGAAACATATAATTTTCCGAATTCAGAATAAAGCGACAAAGAGTGATCATACCCTTCGTATCAAAAAGAAAATTAAAAATTACAAAAAAAAAATTAAATGTGAAAAATTATAAAAACGTAGCAGCTTGGTACCAACATTATATACAATAAGCAACTATTCGTCTCATTCAGCCCTATTCTGCATTTCGATTAAGTTCCCGCATTCCGCTTCGCAAGAGTCGAACTTAGGTAGTTTGAGCTACGATCGAATCGAAAGAAGAGGAAGAGAGAAAACATCTTTCGAAATCAACTGTTTGCCTAGGAATGTGTGAAATCGAAACAAAACAAAGAAATATTTACCAGCAAATTACAGCAGCTTATGAAGTTAAAGCTTATAAATATTTTAAAATAACTAAATATATCTAGCATCACTGTAATTTAAAAATAAAATTTCGGTTACTCTTAATTTAAGTGGAAACTTAATTATAAGAATGAAATCCATAGCCGCGGCGTTATTGCTTGAAGGGGAGAAGGAGTCCCAGATTGCTGATGCTGAAGTTGAAAGGCGGAGATTTAGGGACATGTTTGATCCTTTTCAGATGGCGAAGAGTCATAAGAAATTCATCTTGAGCTGTATTACTCATCGCTCAAAGCCAGTGAAATTATATACGTGGTTTGAGCACTCCACAACATTTGCATTTACTACAGATTGGAAGATTTGAACGCAAATGAATTCCATTTTGAAAGCCGTCAGGAGGAGGGGAAGAACAAAGCTTTTACACAACACAAAAAATACATTTAAGGCGCAGCGAATCACGCCGGGTAATTGCTAGTACATACATAAATACATATGCGTATATGTTCATACCCTCTATTCTAATGCAGTGGTAACACCCTTGACTATTTCGCGGCCATTGCCATAGAATTTATAGTTAGCTTTCGTCAAAGAAAATATACAGATAATAAGTGACTTTTAGCTCCTTCCTAATCAACTTAAAGTTAGGTTATAGTTAGATCCATTTCCTGCAGGGTAGTTACAAACATACATATGTTTAATTTCTTGTGTGTCATTTGACAGAGCACATTTAGAATTCATTGAAAACTGGTTTGAGATCGTTAATATAATACAATTATAGTTTAACCGCCCTATTCCCACACCACTGACAAAACTCAGCGGCTGACTATTGCCTTTACTACTGTGACAACGGCGAAACAATGTTTATATTGTGTTTTAGGCGCAGTAATTGTGACAATAGTCATATGATGAATTTTTTCAGTGTTGTGGGAATAAGGCGGTAAAAATCTAAAACCTCCCTATTATAATTGCCATTCGTACTGTCATCAGGTATGTAACTTGAGAATAGAAATCTCTGCATCTTTTAGGCGCATCAATATTACATAGTTACATCCCGAGCTAATAAAAGGAAGGTAAAAAAAGGAAGGTAAAACTGATTTTACACATACATACACTTTTGATCAGCTGATCAAATCATCAACATTAAATTTAAAAAAAAATGTCAGCTATATTTTCAACTTTTTATTCGGATTTTTATAAATTTTTTTGAGTATGCAGTTTGATATTCCATTAAATTTCAGAGAATATTGTGCAAGTTTAAAGGGGCTACATAATCGCGTTGATTTTTAATAATTTTTTTTCTTGTAAACATTTGGTTAGGGGGTCGGTTGTCGAAAATGCTAAATTACGTTCGGCTAAGAAATCTTAAAAAAGTCTACTTTTTTCTGACTTTATATGCTGCTACAGCTTTTTTGATGCTTTTGCGAGCGTGCGTGTTGCAGTGGATCAGCTCTTCCTGATTTGGCTTTTAATGTGCAATTGCAAACGTTACAATTAGTTTCGTAACCTCAAGTGTTTACACAACCAGCCTTTGTCCAAGAATCAAAAAAAAATATGCGCGTACACTTTGTTTGCATCATATTTAAGACATCTGTGTCCAAAGAATAATAATCTTTTGAAGCAGCTGCTGCAAAACACAAAGCTTGTAAAGATTTATTAAGAAAATAATTCAAAAACAGTTCTAGTTAAAAGATTTAGTAACAGAGAAAAAACTAGAAAAACTGATAGAACAAAAATTTGCTGCAGCTCTGTGTACATTTTCAACGCATAAACACTAAAATGCCAAATTTTGAGATGTGACTCTTTTGAAGACGGTGTGCGAAGTGATCGCTGTTTAGCTCAAATACGTGTATGTATGTATGAAATTGCTCAAAATTCGAAAAAACCGCGCCACTTACCCAATTTTGCGCATTTTTGGCATATTATTAGGAGTAAATAATTGATTAAAAAAAATATAGGCACATGAAAATTTTAGGGAATCGAATTCTCTACAAATTTGTTCTCAACCTTTTTTCGCGAGAAATGCAAAATTACCGCGCAAATCATAAAAAAACACTAAATCCAAGATTACGGATATTTCCCATATCACAAAAAATTTTCATTTTGTGTTCACATAAACAGGAGACACCAAACTGCGTCAAAAAATTTCTTCCTGGAATTTTTCCGTTGAAAAAATCTAGTGCAAAAGTCGCGCGCAAATCGTAAAAAACACAAAATCCAAAATGGCGGACATTTCCCATATCACAAATGAGGGAAAAATTTCATTTTGTGTTCACCTAAACAGGAGACACCTAACTGCGTCAAAAAATTTCTTCCCGGACTTTGAGAAATAAATCGTTGCAAACGCATGCCATATAATCAATTTTATATAATAGTATAGATTAGTAGCGATACATAAAGTGAACTAAATGCACTCATGCATATCTATGTACTACGGATGTTTCGATTGTAATATTTTTCACATTCGCGAACGCGAATGCGAATTTTCGGAATACGAATGTGCCAATGCGAATGCGAATGTTAGGGATAACAATTAAAAAGCTATAATCAACTTAACCCAACGTTTTTATTATTTAAAAAATTTTAAATTATTAGAATATTGAACGAGAGATTAACCTATACAGTGTTTTTATCTAGTAGTCAAAGTTCAAAATGGTCGTATAATATTTCAAAATAAGTAATTTTGCTACGTTTTCTCCCATGAGACGATTTCTTAGAGGCTGGTATATAAGGCCGGCTGCACTGAACAATTGCTCACTTTGACAGGGCTGCCAACTATCCTTAACTATGAGGTGTCATATTGATGATGAAAAAGTGCCGAAATGTGCCAAATAGAAAAATTAAAGTGCCAAAAAAGGTGCCATTCTTTTCAATCATTCCCATTTAGCAATAAAATAGGAACCACATTTTCAAAACAAAAGTGCAATGATAAAATAAGATAAACCAGTTGAATAGCCTTTATAAATTAGAAAATTTTATTTGAGAAAAAGAAGTAACTACACGCAAAGGATTTCACAAAAATGTATTGAAATTATATGTTTTTACAAAAGTGCCGATTTGGCATTTTGTGCCGAATTGAAAAATTAAGTGCCATTTGAAGTAAAACAGGACCACAAATGGCACAGTTTGAGCCAAGTTGGCAGCCATTCACTTGGGACGCTGGCGGGTGGAGCGCTTAAATATACGCGGGCCAGATCAGACAATTTGTCGTATTTTAGTTTAGTTTTCCACCAATCGAGAGGACTTTCACCGAGATGAGCTCGTTTTTCTTTAAGATAGGCCTTCAATTGAGCTTTAATTTCACATATTTTAATGTCTCCAGATTCTTCATCCGAGCTTTCGCTTTCGCTGGAGAAATCTAAAATTATTTCTAGGTTGCTCATACGACTTTTAGCAGTACTTGTTGAAGGCCCATCAATATTGCTTTGGCCTGAAGCTAAAAGCCGGTTATTGTCCGCACCCTGGTTAGACAGATTGAGAGCCATTTCAACATGAGAGTGGACTCTCTGCCCATGTACACATTCGCATTCGGAAAACATTCGTATCATTTGACGCGAATGCGAATGCCGAATGATGCGAATCATTCGCATAACGAATGCGAATGCAAATATTCTCAACATCCCTGGTATGTACATATGTAGGTAAGAATGTATGCGTCTTCCCAGGTAGGTTAAATGCGGAAATGGAAATTCGGAACGTGGCAAAATTCCGTCTACTGCTAGAAACACAAACAAAAAACAGAACTTTGGCGACGATTCGTATGAATAAAAAAGATATTCTGTACGTTTCCAAGACAGTTAAAAAATGCATATAATATTTGTCACGAAATTGATATCATAAATTTTGTGTTTCTTGTTCAGCTTTCGTCACTCGAAAATTTTACCTCAAAGAGGTGTTTTGTTTGATAGATACATACAGTACCTCGAAAAACAATTAGAAATTGTTGACAGATGTTTATACTGGATTTTAATTATATTTTTTGTAAAAACTGTATTTCATTCAGTAACATAAACCACCTAAATCAAAGCTTCCAAATTTTGTGCAAAACTTGCAAAAATTGTACAAATTTCAAAAAATTATCATGAAGAAAATGTGAAACACCAACCAAAAAAAATTTAAATCAAAGTTAATTTTGAGCAACTTGAAATCTGCATATCCAAAAATTCGTATTGAAAATATTGAAATTTTGATGATAAGTTTTTGAAATTTTGTTGAATTTTTGCAAGTTGTCCACAAAATTTTAAGCTTATGCTTGGGTCTGTTACTGAATGAACTAGATGTTTATAAACAAGTAAAGAAGTATAAGTTTGGGCGAACATATTAAATATCGTTTTTTCACCATTCAGTAAACTGCATGATAAGGAAGAGTATTTTTCCAAACATTTCGATAATGTACTATGATTTATTGAAATAATTGGACCAAGTTTGGTGGAAATCGGTAAGGCGGTTATCAATATACACTTACGTAGTAAGTAATCAATCATCTTGTGCCTTGTTAAGTGATTGTTGTAAGTTGGCGTCTTAGCTTATTAAAAAATCGGATTTTTCGTATTTCTGAAATGTACCGTTATATGGTAAGTGGCAGTAATTTTAGTCCGATTTCTAAAATTTTCAGCATATTGCTTTTTCACGCCAAGGTTGATAAATGTGCCGAGTTTGGTAGAAATTGGTGAATCGGTTACCGAGATACACATATGTAGGCATAAGTGGGCGGTGCCACGCCCATTTTCCAAATGTTTCCCTAATTGTAATTTTCTGCTAAGAGGTTATTGCATATATCGATCTTGAGTAAATTAGCTTAAATAGTTACTTATTTATCGCAGTTTTCGTATTTATGTAAATTACCGTTATATGGGAAGTGGGCGTGGTTCTTGTCGGATTTCAAAAATTTTCAACAAGTTTCTTAGTCAAGCCCTAAGTAATGTTCTCAGCGAGTGTGGTGGGGATTGGTAAAGGGACTACAGAGATACAACTTTTTATCATAAGTGGGCGGGGCCACGCCCATTTTCCAAAAATTTCATAAGTGTCTTATTTATGCCAAATTTCTAATTCGCATACCAACTTTCAACAATTTGGATCCAGTATTTGCGGAAATATCGTAGTTTTTGCATATTTCGAAAATACCGTTATATGGGAGGTGGACGTGGTTATTGTCCGATTCTGCCCATTTTCAATCCCAACCTACCTTGGATAAAGGGAAACCTACTTACCAAAGTTTGTTGACATATCTAAATTTTTTCTCGAGTTATCGTGTTCACGGACAGACGGAATCGATTTCTCTTTTCATTCTGATCATTTATGTATATATATGTCTATACCTATCTCGATTCATTTTGGCTGTTACAAACAACCGTTATGTGAACAAAATTATAATACCCTTGTGCACAAGTGCGCTCGGGTATAAAAATATAATCCCAAATCCAAAAAGTTTTAGAAAATTGAATATATAAACATGAGAGTACTGTTTCTAATCGCTTGGCGAGTACTGTAAAGATCAATAAATTAAATTACACATATTCACATTCGACTTTGTTTTACGCTTCGAATCGATTCGTTAATTAAATATATAACATTTACAACATACATAATAAAAATCAAATTACTTTGTACACATTAACACATAGTACCAAGTCGCCCGAGCTTTGCTCGGAGTGCATATATGCATGCACTTTTTAAAGTTTTCAAGGTTTGCTCAATAATGACATTAGAGTTCATCATGTTCTTTGTATACATACAAAAAAAAAAATTCTGATTAAAATTAACAAAATAAAAATTTGTGCTACATAGAAGCGTGTCAACCTTGATCGAAAATATCTTCGGACCAAAGTTCCACCACTGGGGTTTATTTTTGCCCTACAGGAGGGTGCTTGGGCAGGACGCTTTGAAAGCAACATTACAGGCATTTGTCACAAAGTTCACTGCTTCATCAATTTTTGACGATGCTCCAGCTCACCGAGGAGAACAACCTTCGTGTTCGAGAGACTTTCTTCATCATCGTATCTGAGTAGATTCGCTTCTTTTTCCTGTATGCTGTTAAAGGAGCAGGACCAAAACTGAGCTTAAAACTAAAGTAGAGGTGGTCAGAAAAAGACTGTTCTTCGGACACCTGCCGATCAGGCAAACCGCTCGACACGTGGGTGATGTTCAGCACTTCCCTTCTAACAGAAGTCACAAAGGTGGGATCGTTCCCACGGTTACATACAGTAAGATTATATAAAAGAATAAAGTCAAGTAAACACAGATCTTGGGAGTTGGTTTACATAGGTGCCATTACTTACAAACATTTACCCTGCTCTTTCAACATTTAATATTTAACATACAAATATCAATAACTCATAGACATACAAACACATATCGTCGTTTAAAGTACAAAACCGCGTAACTGGCATTAGCTGCCAAAAATTGGATTTGCTCACACAAGCTCTTGGATCAATCCTTATCCATTCGTCCGGAAATATACTAGCCAGATATGCGATGGCTTTATGAAAAAAAGAGAACCATTTTGAAATATGAGTGTTTCTACGCTCTGCAAAATAGTTTCTACAACTTCACATACGCGGTTTTGCATTTTGTTGATACGCGGTTTTGCGATAGCGCTCTTTGAAGTATTCCGTTTGTCATCCAAAATATTTCTCGCTTATACATGACAGCGGCTTATATGTAGAACGCACTATGGCTAGCGGAAGACAAGCTGTAAATCGTCCCGCTTCTGCCTTAACCACGTATCTACAATTTTTGGGAAAACTGATATTACCACTGATAACACCTGTTTAAACTTCACACTATTTGAAAATAGAACAAAGACTTAATGAGGGTGTTCACTACTGTTAGTGGAACCAGAAATATTAAGTAAAAAATGAGTTTACTGTATCCTACGGGAAGAAATTATGCATTTTTTCTTACACTCTCTATAATACCTCTATTGCAGATACGAGGTTAAGGCAGAAACGGGACGAAATGGCTTCTACTAACTTTTTATGCAATTGGTTCGCTTGAAGCTCTTCTATCCTGTCGAACTGTTTCCGTTTGTGTACGCGAACTGTTGCCAAAAAGACAGGTGGTTTCTTCATGTTCTTTGACACGGTCTCTGTTGATTCGTTATTCTTTTCTGCTCATTCAGTATATGCGATTGTTATGCGACGATTTTGAACACCAAGTTTCTATCGCTTAATAAATCGAGAGCGTAGAGCATTTTATGCCACTGCCCCGAATTGGCGACGGCACATCGTTATTTGTTACATCGCTACTTGAGCTGAGCTCAGCTAATATGTATCTATGATTTTCTGGCTTTCGTCAAAACGACAAATTATTTTAGCGTCTAGGTAAAGGAATATTATAAGGAGCCACTTTTACGATATTACAATTGGCCTGTGGCGGCCTAAATGTGCCTCATCCCAACATTGTATGGGGACCACGACGATAACCTAGCTTTGGTTTAGAATAAGTTCTGTCTTTTGTAAAGTACCGCCAGTAATTCATACCAATTGTAGATAGGACCTTTTGAAATTGGTTATTCCAAGGAGCAGTTGCCTACGTTACGCACCCGCGGATATCGTAAGTGGGCAAGGGACCTTTTCACCGGGGACGAACTAATTGCCCTGGCTTTATTTTAAGCTGATTAGAGATGCAACGAATGCAAAAAGGCAAATAATAGTAATTTAGTGAAAGTTATTAAGTTATTATAGACCACCGTGTGCTTTCAAAAAAAAAAAAAAAAAAAAAGCATATGAACATATACAGTCATTTGAAAAATAATAGCGGGAAGACATTTTGACCAGTTTCACTATTTTTTTATACAAATGCAGCTCATTATCTAATAAAAACCCATATTAGTCTAAACTTTTTAGAATAATTAGAGAAATTTACCAAAACTTTGCAACAACAACAAACTTTTTACTAAGAACATTTAGGTAAATTCTAAGTATAAAGTTTTAAGCCTATTACATTCTAGTAGCCAACGATTCGCGTTGATTTTTGATATTCTTTTTGCACGCATTATTTTTTTCCATCCCAAAAAATTGACTTTGTATGGAAGAAATGAGCGATAAAACTTCGTACTTAGAACTCTTCTAAAAATTCTTAATAAAAAGTTGTAAAATTTTGGCGATTTTTTTCTTATTTTTCTACAAAGTTTGAAATTTGGAGCTACATTCTTTTTGTTAGATGAGCTGCATTTTTTATAAAAAAAAAAAATAAACATTAAACAAATAAAAGAAAAATTGACAAAATTGGTCAAAATGTCGCGTCCCTATTATTTTTCCTTAAGAAAACAATTTTTTTTTCATTATTCATAGTTTCAGTTTTATTTAGTACTAACTTAGAGTGCAATGGGGCATGGCTATACTCAATCCCGACTCTTGCGTCCTCGTTCGCGCACTCTGGGCAACGTGAGCAACCCATGTGCGAGATGCGGTAACCAATCTGAGTGGAGCCTTGGGTCACGGCAGAAAAAGAGGGAGCTTCGGTGGGGCCACTCTGACTTATTCGGTTTAAGGGCTCACTGAAGTCTGCAGCGTCTGTTCACCAGTAGGTGCGGCTGCAAGCGGGTGTCTGCTTGGAGCAAGCGGCTCGCTATATAAACGTGTATTTGGTTGCGAAACCACCCCCGTCCCAGCAATGGGTTGTGCGCTGGGCTTGGGACCCGCCACGTAAAAACCACTTCCAGTGAAGAAGCAAGGCAAAGCCTCGGATGAGACCCCCCCCCTTATGATGACGACCACGGCAAATGTTTAAAGGACTACGGTTTGAGGGCATGCACCTGGAATGTCCGGACCCTTAATGGGGAAGGTGCCTCTGCCCGGCTGGTTGATGTCCTCGTAAGGACAAAAGCTGACATCACCGCCATCCAAGAAATGCGTTGGACGGGGCAAGGCAAACAATGTCTGGGCCCTTGCGACGTCTACTACAGCTGCCATGTAAAGGAGCGCAAATTCGGAGTTGGATTTGTGGTGGGAGAGAGACTCCGTCACCGAGTACTGTCGTTCACCCCGGTTGACGAGCGTCTAGCCACAATCCGCATCAAAGCGAGATTCTTCAACATCTCGCTCATCTACGCCCATGCCCGACGGAAGAGAAGGATGAGGCATCCAAGGATCTCTTCTATGAGCGCTTGGACCGCACGTACGAGCGCTGCCCCCGTCATGACATCAAAATCGTGCTTGGCGACTTCAATGCCAGGGTGGGCAAAGAAGGGATCTTTGGAACCACCGTCGGAAAATTCAGCCTCCACGACGAAACGTCCGACAACGGATTGAAGCTGATCGACTTCGCCGGGGCCCGAAACATGGTAGTATGCAGTACTAGGTTCAAGCATAAAAAGATCCATCAAGCTACCTGGCTGTCTCCGGATCGAAAAACGAGAAACCAAATCGATCATGTTGTGATAGACGGAAGGCACGCTTCCAGTGTTTTAGACGTACGCACACTCCGAGGCCCAAACATCGACTCGGACCACTATCTTGTTGCAGCCAAGATACGCACCCGCCTCTGTGCAGCAAAAAATGTGCGCCCAAATATGCAAGGAAAGCTTAACGTCGAAAAGCTGCAATCACAACAGACAGCCAGCGCTTTCGCTACTCGACTCTCACACCTGCTCTCAGAGAGCACTCTTCAACAAACCGACATATGCGACATTTACCGCTCATTAAGTACCGCCGCCGAAAAAGTAGTCGGATTTCAGCGAGCCCGAAAGAACAACTGGTACGATGAGGAGTGTCAGGAAGCTGCAGAGAAAAAAGATGCCGCCTACAGGGCCACGCTGCGATCGGGCGCAACGCGCGCTATGTGGGACCGCTATAGGGATCTGAAGAGGGAAGCGAGACGTATTTGCCGCAACAAGAAGAGAGAGGCAGAAATACGTGAGTGCGAAGAGCTTGAAATGCTGGCCGACAGGAGGAAAACCCGAAAATTTTACCAGAGAGTTAGGCGACTTACGGAAGGTTTAAAGACCGGGGCGCACTCCTGTAAGAACAATAATGGCGACCTAGTAACTGATGTCCAGAGCGTACTTAAATTATGGAGGGAACACTTTTCCGCCCTACTAAATGGTAGCAGCACGGAAAGTTGTGGAGAAGAAGAACCCGAGCCCGCAGTCGATGATGACGGAGTCGACGTTCCACCGCCTGACTATGACGAGGTACGTATAGCAATAACGCGGCTGAAAAACAACAAAGCCGCTGGAGCTGACAGCCTGCCAGCTGAGCTATTCAAGTACGGCGGCGAGGAGTTGATAAGGTGCATGCATCAACTCTTGTGCAGAATATGGTCAGATGAACGCATGCCCGACGACTGGAATTTAAGTGTGCTCTGCCCAATCCACAAGAAAGGTGACCCCGCCATTCGCACCAACTACCGCGGGATCAGCCTTCTAAGCATAGGTTACAAGGTCTTATCGAGCGTACTGTGTGAAAGACTGAAGCCCACCGTCAATGAACTGATTGGGCCTTATCAGTGTGGCTTTAGACCTGGCAAATCCACCATAGACCAGGTATTCACAATACGCCAAATCTTGGAAAAGACCCGCGAGAAAAGGATCGACACTCACCACCTATTTGTCGACTTTAAAGCCGCTTTTGACAGCACTAAAAGGAGTTGCCTATACGCCGCTATGTCTGAATTTGGCATCCCCTCAAAACTCATACGGCTGTGTAAAATGACGTTGAGCAATACCACCAGCTCCGTCAGAATTGGAAAAGACCTCTCCGAGCCGTTCGCCACAAAACGGGGTTTCAGACAGGGCGACTCCCTTTCATGTGACTTCTTTAATCTGATGTTGGAGAAGATAATAAGAGCTGCAGAACTGAACCGCTCAGGAACAATTTACTACAAGAGCGTGCAATTGCTGGCTTATGCCGATGATATCGACATCATCGGTAACAAAAACCGCGAAGTCTGTTCTGCCTTTTCCAAGTTGGATAGGGAAGCAAAGCGCATGGGTCTGGTGGTAAACGAGGACAAGACGAAGTATCTCCTGTCATCAAACAAACAGTCAGCACATTCGCGCCTTGGCTCCCACGTCACTGTTGACAGTTACAATTTCGAGGAAGTAGAGAATTTCGTTTACTTGGGAACCAGCATTAACTCCGATAATAATGTCATCATTGAAATCCAACGTAGAATCACTCTTGCCAACAAGTGCTACTTTGGACTGAGTAGGCAATTCAGGAGTAAAGTCCTCTCTCGACGTACGAAAACCACGCTCTATAAGTCACTCATCATACCCGTGCTGGTATATGGCGCAGAAGCATGGACAATGACAACATCCGATGAGGCGGCTCTTGGGGTGTTTGAGAGAAAGATTTTGCGGAAGATTTACGGTCCTTTACGCGTTGGCGACGGCGAGTACCGCATACGATGGAACGATGAGCTGTATGAGCTTTACAACGATATGGACATAGTGCAGCGAATTAAAATACAGCGGCTCCGCTGGCTTGGTCATGTCGTTCGAATGGACACCGACGCTCCAGCTCTGAAAGTATTCAACTCGGAACCCGCTGGTGGTAGCAGAGGAAGAGGGAGACCCCCACTGCGATGGAAAGATCAGGTGGAGAAGGACTTGGCTTCACTTGGCGTTTCCAATTGGCGTCAGTTGGCACAGAGGAGAAACGACTGGCGTGCTTTGCTGAACTCGGCCAAAATCGCTTAAGCGGTTACAGCGCCAAAAAAGAAGAAGAAGAACTAAAGATATCCCGATTCATAGTATTTCAACCATATGTACATTTCGTCGTTTAAAGTACAAAACCGCGTATCGCCATTCTGCAAAAGCGCGTACCAGGCATTAGCTGCCAAAAATTGGATTTGCTCGCACAAGCTCCTGGCTCAATCCTTAT
>NW_023459305.1:21349-40009 GCF_013731165.1 Rhagoletis pomonella | reverse complement strand
ACAACAACAACAACAACAACAGCATGTAAATGATAAAGAGCAAGATTGTTTGCTATCATCTATTCTTGCTGAATTGAGAAGTTTGCGAATAGAGCAAGCAAGTGCAGTGGCGGGTATACACTCTCTGCAGGCTGACAAAAACAGGTTATTAGGCGAATTAGAACTTGTGCGCTCTGAGCTTATTAATTTACATAAGCTATATGATGACAAGAATGAGAATCGAGCTGAGAGCAACTGGCCGTGACGTCAAAAAATACCAGAATGAGAGAACAAGACGAACTCGACAAGAAAAAGAGGAAGCATCGACCAAAAGGCAGTGTTGCCAAGTTTTGACTTTGAAAAAGCACCAAATTTTTATTGGTGTATTTAATGGACTTTATATGAATACATAATTTTATTGTAAGGATGCCGATTCAAAAATCAATGTTTCTTGCACAACGGTCGATTTCTTCTGGCATGGTTGAAGGTGCTGCCACATATTTCTTTGTCACTTATGATTGTCACTGTGCCATGATTTTGTTTAAATTTTTGTAAAATTGCTTACCACACTTACGATTGCTATAAATTTTGCTTCAATTTTTTTAACATTTTCTAATTTGGTGTCTTCAAACTAAAAACAAAAGCACCAAAAACGCACCAAGCACAAAACTCAAAAATTTTCGCGTTTTGAATACCCACTAAATTTGGTGCGAAAAGCATCAAGTTGGCAACAGTGAATGTAAACAAAAGTATTTTATGACGTCAGCGATTGGGTGGATGCTGTCAAATCGACGAAGAGAGGGTTAGCGGTCCGCGAATGGCGCGACCTTTATTTTCTGGATCGTGATATGATGAAGTGGTTGCTGGTGCGCTTACCTCGCTCACATCAGAGGTCAAGGAACTACATTGCAGCGCTAGCATAAAAAAAGGAAAGATAGGTAGAGCTAAAAACACCAAGCAAACTGCCGAAAAGCAAAATAACAACACAAAACTTCCTAGTGATGAGCTCAGTAATAACAATGCTGAGAGTACAGCAGTGACAGCTGACAAAGTTTTTGTTGATAAAAATGTTGTTAGCACTGGTAATATTAATGATGTCTTGCATGCAAATGCAGCTGAAGCTTACAGTGCTGTTGATCTCTCTCGAACCGCTGCCGTTATCGACGTCACCGGAGAGAAATCAATCAATTCAATTACACCTAATGACGCTGCTACTGCTTCGCTACCCTCATATGCTAACGTCATTACTGTTGATGTTATAAATGCACCCAGTAGGAATCATTCTACGGGTGAACTTTTAGTAATTGGAAGTAATACGTCGAATGAACTGGAGGTTGCTAGTCACACTAAATGGGTTCATCTGTCGTCTTTCAACACCTCGGTAACTGCTGATAATATCATCGCCTATGTAGCCAAGCATGCATCTATTGACCCGAAATTTCTGCTTTGCTTCGCTCTTGTGAAAAAAGGCGTGAATGTCGAGTCGCTAAGACGAGTTAATTATAAACTCGGAGTGTCGTCGACTTGTTACAACAAATTGCTTGACCACTCACTTTGGCCAGCGGGTATCAAGGTGCGGCCATTTCAAAATTTTCATTAAACAGGGGAGGTAGCGTTGGTAGTCAAGTGACGTCCTCCCGAGCTACAAATCATTGCAACGAGCTAACCAACCCAACGTCACTTAAATCATTTTCAATATTTTATCAAAACGCAAGTGGCATACGAACAAAGTCTAATAAATTTAGGATTGCTTCAGCATTACATGAATATGATATTGTTGCTATCACCGAAACCTGGCTATGTGAACAAATTTCCAGCTCCGAGTTCTTTGACAACCATTACACTGTCTATCGCCATGATAGGTGCCCTATTGCTAGTGGCTGCGCTCGAGGTGGAGGAGTGTTATTAGCAGTTAAATCTAGCCTAAATAGCAGTTTAGTAGCCTTGCCCTTTGCTGATAAATTAATCGAACAAGTCTGTATAGATGTACCAATTTCTAATGTCAAACGTATTTTCATATTTATATCTTATATTCCGCCTAACTCTAGTTTTAATGTTTATGAACAACACATAAATAACATAAAATTTGTCAGTGAATCTGTTGCACCTAATGGGCAGGTAATTGTTATGGGTGATTTTAACTTACCTGACATTATTTGGTCATTTGACAATGGCTGGCTACTACCCTTTAATATTAAATCCGATATTGAATCTTGTGTCACTAGTTTCTTCTTATTAACAATTTTCAACAATTGAATCTGTTTGCAAATTCCAATGACAAAATACTGGATTTGGTATTTGCAACAGAAGATCTGAAGATAGCATGTGAATTGAATTTGTCACCCATATCACGAAACACAACTCATCATAAGGCTTTGACTATTAAATTCGAATTTCTAAGTTTTCAGCGTCTTAATAAGAACCCCGAGCCTCTATTATGTTTTAGAAAAGCCAACTTCGATGCTTTGAACACCTTTCTTAACCGCACTAATTGGGATTTTTTAGATTTCATAGAAGATCCAGACTTAATTTATACAAATATTTGCGACATTTTGTCCGATGCTGTTAATAAGTTTGTGCCTTTGAAATCCTCCAAGTCCAAAAATAAACCACCTTGGTTCAACGCGGAATTAAGCCATCTAAAAAACATTAAAAGTAAGGCTCTAAAAAAATACAGAAATTCGAAGTCTCCCGTGGACCTTCAAACCTTCAACCACTATAAAAGCGAATTTGACAGACTTCATAAATGGCTCTTTAATCAATATATAACTAAAATTGAAGACAGCCTGAAACTCAATCCGTCTTCGTTCTGGAAATACGTGAATTCTAGGCGTAAATCTTCCGGCATACCTGATAGAATGGAATACAAAGGCTATGTATCCAATACTACGCAAGAAACTTGCAATCTATTTGCCTCATTTTTTCAAGAAGTTTATGAAAGCTACCAGCCCTCAGACAGTCCTACAAATTCGAGACAAACTAATCTTAATTTTATTGACGCATTTATTATCACTGAAGATGATGTTGCAGATGCAATCTTGCACCTCAAACCAAGTTTCAACTGCACTAATGGGTTTCCCCCAATATTTTTCATTCGGTGCGTGGATTCCCTTGTTAAACCAATCGCCAAACTTTTTAAGACATGTTTACGCCTGGGAACATTTTTTAGACCGTTGGAAGTCATGTTCAATTGAACCCATTTTCAAATCTGGAGACAAAAGTCTCATCTCCAACTATCGAGCTATTGTAAAGCAGGGGGTCTTTCCTAAAATTTTCGATCACATACTTAACAAAAAGTTACTCGAACATTTTCAGCATGCCCTAACCAGCTGCCAACATGGGTTTTTGCCAGGGTAATCAATAGTAACTAATCTGTCTCTTATTTCAAATCACATTATCACTGCAATGGAACAACATTCGCAGCTCGATGTCATATACACCGACTTCTCAAAAGCTTTTGATAAAGTTGATCATAACATTCTATTACTGAAGCTCAACAAATTTGGTGTTTCCGGCACTTTACTGAACTTTTTTAGAAGTTTTCTTTTTGGTAGAAAATTATCGGTGATAATAAACTCAATAAGCTCGAATACTGAGGTCTATGCCACATCAGGCATTCCTCAAGGAACTCACATTGGCCCTCTGTTGTTTTTACTTTTTATAAATGACTTACCGTCGCATATCATGTCGTCCAAGTGCTTAATGTTCGCAGATGATGTTAAGATATTCCTCAATATCAATAATCTTCTTGATTGCCAAAAACTCCAGCAATATTTAAACATATTCTTAAATTGGTGTACCGTCAATAACCTAAGCCTAAACATTAGCAAATGTTGCGTTGTTTCCTATAGCCGCCGCGCATATGTCCATACCTTCAACTATTCTCTGGATGGCGTTGATTTGTTGCGTAAATCCGAAATTAAGGATTTAGGAATTATCTTTGACACCAAATTAACTTTTTCAAAACATATTGATCTGGTCTCATCTAAAGCGTATTCGATGGTAGGTTTCATAATTAGGAACACCAAAGATTTTAAGGACCCTATGACTCTGAAAACACTCTATATTGCTTTGGTAAGGAGTATTTTAGAATATGGGGCGATTATATGGAACCCATACTACACAAAGTACTCTGATAAAGTAGAAATGATTCAAAGAAAATTTACCAGATTTGCTATGAAAAGAGTGTTTTTTGAAAATGATATTCCAAGTTACGTATCAAGGAGGAAACTCCTTGGCTTACAATCTCTAGCGGACAGAAGGTCGTATCTGTCGCTGCTATTTGCTTACAATGTTTTATCTGGCAATATTGATTGCCCAGAAATATTTGTTCTTTTTCGAGTACAAGAATCTAATATAAATCTCAGAAATCCCAGAAAGTTTATTGAGGGTTCACATAAGTCGCTTTACTCTTACAACGAGCCGATAGCCAGAATCATTCGCCTTTGTAACACATTCGCTCCGCAAATTAATTTTAATGTTAGCCTTTCTTGTTTTAAGTTAAGCCTTTTTGCACTGTTTAATTAAATATCAAAACGTGATCATAGTCTGTAAGAAATTCTGTTTCGATGACTGAAATAAATAAATAAATAAATAAATAAATAAAAAAAAAAAAAAAAAAATCTATGTACAAAACACATTCACACAAGCACAAGCCTCCTTCCAATTTCAATTAAATTTTTTTACTTTTTAGATTATTTGCACATGTGTATCCTGTTTTCCGGTTTTAATTACTATGTTTTTATCATGGATTTACCGTTGACTTTTAAAAATTAAAAAAGTAGTTTGAAGATATTTGAAAAGGGGTTGCCAGCTGAATTTAGGGAATTAGATAATTGGAATATGTATCACAATATGGGTGTCATAACAAAGGTATTTGATACGGCTTTAATTGGAAAATAATTTGGAGAGGGTTACCACCTGTTTTAAAAGTCGAAGTTAAATTAGTTATACTCAAATTAAAGCGTCATACGTAAGAGTGTTTAGAAATGTTCAGCTTGAACGTGTAGAATCTTATGAGGAATTTGAAGAGGGTTACCACCTGTTTAAAACTAAATTCAAATATAATTATATTATAAGTTAAATGAGTTATTACAGGATAGGTTTTAATCAAACGAGCCTTGAAAAGTCTTTATTTCTACGCTACATATGTATGTACTATAGCCGTGGTGACCATATATATGAGTGCTGACTACGATACAAAAAATAATTTTGCAAATTTTTTCCACAACAACTTACAGATCTTAAAGCCTTCTTCAATGATCCCAGATGTATTAGCCCTGCAACAGTATTATTTTACCCCATAAAATTTGTTAAATAAATTCGTTCAAATTTAGTATATTAAGGTGCAATTTTATGTCGCTAAGGCTTACCACTGATTTTGGGATTTTTTTGTTTTTGTTGGCAGTGTTGCGGATTTTTTTCATACAAAGTATGTTCGACCATTTTTTTGAAAGAGAAGCAGAACTTTCCACTCGCACTTTATTGTACTAAATTATAATGAGTTACAAAACTGCGAACCAAATTTTTCTTCAAGATTCTAATGAAAAAGTTTGAAATTTTGGTGAAACATTGCAGAATTAATTTTTACAGTTTTTTGCATAAAGTTGGAAATTTGGTTTTATATGGTTTTTGTTAGGAAAAGAGCTCTACTCTCATAAAATAAATAATAAATATTAAACGAACGAAGGAAAAATAGCCAAAACTTACTAAAATGTCAATGTATGTATTCCTCAATACGAATCACATGCATTTAGATTAGAAAATAAAAACAGTTTATGGAGAAAATTACGATCATATACCAACATCACTTAAAACGCGTTCATAGGTATGCCATTTTAATGAGCTGTTAAGGCGTCAAAACACCGAATACGGGACAAATACAGGGCATTAAAATAAATACAGAACATTTGGCGTCCCGTATAAAATAAATAAATTACCAGGACAATGGGGCAAAAAAGCGGAGTGTCAGACGAAAGAGGTGCCAGCTGTTTTAAAAGTTTAATTCAAGCTACTCAATAATTTCAATGAATTATTTCTACACGTTAGGAGATTGTCACCTGTTTCAAATCTCAAATTGAATTCAAGATATAAATTAATTGAAAAAGTAAAAGAAATACTTTGAAGATGGTTAACCAAATTTAAAATCTCCTGTTTTTTCCATAATTTAAGTATGTTGTGATTTATTGAAATAAATTACTACTAATGTAGCACGCAGAAATTTCATACACTCAGCGAAGCGGGTGTCGGCCATCTAGAATATTTTAGTGAGTAACTGTTCATAGGTTGAACAATACAAAAACATATGCATATATTTTTAATTTATTTATTTTAAAACTAGTTTGCTCTCACGCGCTGCACTGAGTGTATGAAATTTCTGCGTATTACAATAGGTGTAATTTATTTCAATTAAAACTAACATATTTAAACTTAGCAAAAAAAGAGAATTTTTTTTTTTGGGGTTTTGGGTAGGTTGGCCGGTTTATATAAAACCACCGCCAGGTTATTCCTCTGCTTTCAAAATATATATCTTAGTACGTTGTATTCCAAATGTCGTATTCAATTGTCGCTCCACTGATACACGATGGTAATACCGCTAAGGGCCAGAACCACGTGCAAAAGCTTCTGCTTATGTAACGAACGTCTTATTATTTTCAATAATTAATCAATTATAGCAAATTAAAGTGTACTGTGATTTAATGGTCCACAAGTAACCAGGTTATTCCTCCAATTGTTAGGTATGTCAATGTATTAAAGATTAAAATTTAAATGGCTAAGAACAAAGTCCTCATGTCGCCAGGTTATTCCTCCAATTTGGTAATTTTTTGTATTTTAATGGCAGGGAGCTATGTCCTCATATCGCCAGGTTATTCCTCCAATTTGATAATTTTATAATTATTCGTCAATTATTTTAGGTTGTGTGTAAAAAATTTTCTGTTGCGTTATGTGGAACAGTTACAGTTCATGTTACTTTTTTTTTTATTTCGCAGTTACTTTGTTCATACGATAGTACCGTATCAACGGTACGCTTTAACATTTTCATTTAGTTTTTATATCAACTCTTTTTCTATAAACGTCTATTACTTTTGTAATTATTATATTATTTGTAGTATTATCTTCTCTTGTTTTTAAAACTTTTAATTTTGTATTTAATGAACCGACTTCATTTTTATGTATAAATTAATCAGATATTTACTTTAACACAAAACTCGACAGGTCAACACGACCATACTCGTCGAGGAGCCATTTTGAACAGGAAAAAGAGAATTTGAGATTTTTTTTAACCCCCTTCAACTAATTGTCAAACTAACCACTTCTTAAACTGAAACTGTCATGGAAAAATTCACTATGAAGGAAATGTTCTACAACTAAGTGATACATACCAATCGATTTCTTTGTTCGCCGAGACTCAAATTTGAAACTAAATTTTTATTTGCAATTTTCATGCAAAATGAAAAAAAAACAATTATTTTTGATTTTTGTATTATAAATCCAAAATAACCATTATTTCTGATTTTTATATTATATGTCTTAGATAATAGTTATTGAAGACTTTTATTTATAAAAGTCATCAATAAAAATCAGTCAGTGACTTTTAAATTTAAAAGTCATCAATATAAATCAGTCACCAACTTTTATTTTTAAAATCATTCGAGTAAAAGTCATTAACATTTTTCGCAGCTAAAAAGGTGTTGGGAAACAAAAGTTGACTACAACTTATTGAAATGACTTTTATAAGTATGATTTAAAAAATAAAACTCTGACTGATTTTTATTTATGACTTTTATAAATAAAAGTCTTCGATAACTGTTATCTAAGACATATAATTTAAAAATCAAAAATAACTATCATTTGCAGATTATTTATTTAAAAATCAAAAATAATCGTTATTTTCGATGTATAAAATAAAAGTCAGAAAGAAGAAGAGTAATTAAATAAAAGTCAAAAAATAGCGATTTTTTTATTAAAGTTTGTAACTGTTACGGTCCCTGCTTCTTAAACATACAAACTTTTTAAACCTCTTTCGTTATCTTATCACCAATACTCTGCCAAAAATGCTTCCATTCGTACGTAGTTTGAAAAATTCCCTTTGTATGGCAGGTGCCACGCCTACTTGCCTAATCGAGATAAAAGGTTTATTATATTTTAAATTTGGCTAAACAACACCAGTATACAAAATTTCATGATGATCGGTTGACCAAACAACCATATTCGCTTTCGGATGTATAATATTAAAAATAATATAATATAAGTAAGGATAAGTTTTTAAACTAAAATGCAAAAAGATAAAAGCATTTGTAATAGCATTTTCGTAGATTCTTTTTAGCTTTCACCATTCACATTGTAAACAGCGTCCATAAGGTAGATCGAAAAGTAGATCCTCTGTTGAAACAATTAGCTGTTCATTCTAAAAAACAAATGAAAATTTTATCAAAACATTGACTTGGGATATGTACATAGATTCAGTTACTTACTTCTATTATCGGTTCATTTTCGACTGCCGTCTTGCCACAATATAATTTCAAAGGACCACTTCGTTTAATCTCGCTGAGCACAATCATTATATTTCTCAAAAAATCGCTACTAATATTTGATTTTGTCAGATTTAGTACCTCCAACTTTGTGCAGTGTTTCGCAATTTCCAAAATTCCATTATCACTCTCCAAGCGACTGCTGCTGAAATGAAATTCGCGTAGCTGTTTCAATCGTTGGGCTAAAACTTCGAGCTGTTCGTCTTCAATGTCATCATCTTGTAATATAAGACGTTGCAAGTGTGTCATAAACCCTATGTATTCAATGTGGCGATCGTTTGACCAAAGGACACAATTAAAAATTAGCGTATGGATGCGTACGCCAAGCGCTTGAGCTAGTTTCCCCATTAAAAACACATCATAGTCACGTGTGTAACAAACGATTTTGCGCATGGATGGCATTCGCAATAGTTCATCGATGAAGAGCAATAGGTGATGATCATCTATCTTCAGCTCTTCCAATGTATGACAATCAGTTATCGCGGACAGCCCATCATCTAACACTGTGTTATATCCATAATAAAGTAAAGCAAGCTTTCTCAATTTCAATGTGTTGCAGATTTCGGCTAAATATTCTGTATCCAGATATTCACAACAGCTCAAATCCAAATCGGTAAGCAAGAACAGATTACTTATATATTTGCCCGTTATACCGCCCCCTAATACTAATCTGGTAATGTATGGGCAAAGTTTAGTTAATCGAAGAACGTCGGCATCATTGCTCTCATTTAGGTCGTGCGAAATAGTGCATTCGAGGAATTTTAATTTAGGGAATCTTAAGTGGGCAACCTGTTTCAGTTGTGCGCTTTTAATGCTGTCAATGGTTAACTCTTCCAATGTCTCACAAACGCTTGTCATTACATCGAGAAAGTCTTGACTGCCCTCTTCATTAAACTCCTTCATTTGCTTACATGATATTGTAAGGGCTTTCGATCGATATCGCCATAACCACTTTATCACCATATTCAGATGTCTGCACACATTTTTCATTGATAGCTGGTCATCCAAATTAAGGTACGAACAGATACAATAGAGACAGTCATCATTCAAATCCAGCAGCTTTGTCATCTAAAAATTTAAAAAGCAAGCTTTTAATAATACCAAAAAATAATGGGTCGATTACGGATGGCAACCGAAGTTCAGACAGTAACTGATTTGCTATATTGGCAACTATACTTTTTAGGTTGCCACAGAATTTTTTAATAAGAAAATTAATTTATTTTTTCAACTGATTCTTTTTTCGTCGTTTTGAGCATAGTGAGTGATAATAATAATATTATTGTTTCACTATGGTTTTGAGAAATTATTTGTATTTACAGTCAAGTCTGAGTTGGTGGTACTTGAAAATACACTTAATTATTGTGTCTATTCATAACATAACATACATTCTCATTTCAGTGGCTTTATCCATTGGCTACCCAACTGAGGTTGTGATGCTGTCCATAATCGACAACTAAAGATTTCTTCCTTATGTTAAATGTAAAAAAATACGGTAAAAATATTCTTTATGATATTTTGTGACCATGATATGATCCAAAAACAGAATTTCGGATATTTCTATGAAAATGATTAATTTTGGTCGATAGCCAACCGGGAGAAAAACGCAACCAAAACATTTTACCTTTAGTATATTTTAATTTAAATAAATTACATTTTATAAATTCCATTTTAACAGGGCTAATTATGAATAGTGTTGGTGTCGTCACGTAATACATATTACTTATCGAAATCGTTCACACAACAATCGGGTCTACGTAACCAGAACGACCCAGATTTATATTTGGCCAAGGACTGTCTCTCCAGCAACACTCCCCAAAAACACTTTGGGTAACGTGTATGCTGCTACCACAACAACAACGGGTCAGCAATAAATCGGAGGGCAAAAGTGTTTGCACCAGGGTCCATTAATAATATTGTTTTTATTGTTATAACAACATATCCAGGGTTTAGATATATTCAATACCCTCTATCGGCAATTTGCACAAAACTAGTTTCTGGTATTAGAATCCATTTCATCATTAATAGTAAATTATTCCAAAGAGCGATATATAAGGTCAACATTAACATCATCGGTTTTTATATAATGACCTAATGTAGATGGAGGGTATTGAACATAAATATGTGATATTATTTAGGCATCTAATTCAAAAATTGTTTCTAGGACATATTACAAACGAAATCAAATTCATATCCCCGATATACATAACTCAGCCCTTTTTCAGATCCAGCTGGGAAATCCATTGATAAATCAACCAAGCCTAGTGCTTGCCAAATTTTGGTATTCTGAAAAAAAGAAAAGGAAAAAATCTAGGCGCTTTTCTAATAAAGATTACTCACCATTTTTCGCACTTCATCCTCTAAGCCACTCATCATGTAATAGATATGTAATGCATTATTTCTATCCTGTTTCTTGAGTACATCCATTATTTGATAAAGCAACTTTCCATCTATATTAGGACAATAACTAACGTCCAAATATTCTAAGTGTACACATCGCTCGACGAAATGTAGAACGTGGTCATTCGTCAAATGTTGCCAATTTCTCAAACTAAGATACTCCAAGCAGTTCATTATGTTAGCCAAATTGAGCAGTGGATCGGGTGATAATTCACAGCTACAAAGGCAGAATTTTTTTAACTTACGGCCACCCTGCCACAGATTCAAATTTGAAGCCCAAGCAGAATCCAACGGAAATAATAAAGATCAACTGCTAAGCCAATTATACGCTCACCTTGATTTTTTAATACATCATGGAATTCTACTGTTTCGTATATATTAAAATCATGCGTATCTACATTCTGAATACTTCCAACGTCGATCTCAGAATCCAGCATTACGTTGAGTGATACTAGTTTTGGCATCAGCAGAACTTGAGGAAGACATTTTTTAAGCGGATGTAGATTTACTTTAAGAACTGCTAAATTATCACAATTCAACACAGGTGTCAAATCCAAATGACTCTTTCCGTCATATCTGCGCACATCTAAAATTCGCAAATATTTTAAACGGATGCAGATTGCCTCAAAATGGGTATTTTCAATTTCCAAAACGTTATTTGATGGCACGTACAAATACAACTCCTCCAACATTAGGAAATCACAAACATATCGGCCACTTAATGGTTCTCTCAGATGCAGTGAGAGTAGGTTTGGAACAGTTCGTACGAGTATCTTCATATCGCTGTCAGTAATCATGCTATATAACGATTTTTCCTCACCCTCAAAATGTTGTACACTTGGCAGGCAGACCGTGCTACTGATAGGTCCACAAATCTTCTCCTTTGCTTTTAAAATTTGCTTTATGTTAAGCAAAAACTTGTTTAAGGTTTCATCGCCAATCACTATAGACGTCAAGCTAGTACGTACTGAATGCAAAAAATATGTTAGATCTTGTATTTCTGGCAGCCAACCAAACCATTCTGATAAATTAAGTGTTCGATAGCATTTCTGCGAGCGCCACATACGCCTGATGATCGCTTCGAAGCGTTTGCAAACTCGAGAGATTTGAACCTGATTTCGAAGTTCTGGTACATTATTGAAGATATTCACCAAACAATCATCGTTTAAAATATCCATTTTTATGCGTATGATTTGGAATATATAAAAACTGATACAAACAAAGATCACTAATTAGTCCTGTGCAAATTTGTAGCTTCCTTTATACGCATATTTGTATATCAATCTTTGCTTATGCAATTACAAGGCAGAGAAGAAATAAACATAATACATACTTATAGAATCATGATACTACACATATATGTTTTAATAATCTTTATGCATGCATTAGAAGAATATAGTGCTCTGTGATACTTGCCGCCCAACTGATAGCTGATGCTAGCGCTGCTGGACAATTTTAGTTTAGATAATTGTTAACTTGTATAAGCTTGTAAATATATAAAAATCATGTATGAACATAAGAACTAAGATTTATTATATTTAAGTACCTTGATACAGATTTCCGAATATACAATTTTGTATTAGGAACTTGTTGAATTGGTAACAATTGTGCAAATCGCTATTTATCGCCAACCTTTGTAAACTTCTTTGACAATAGAGCCGGAAAAACAAACCATCCTGAACTGCAAAACACTCGATGAAACCAAAGAACGTAAATGTATAAGAAGCGACAACTCGCTAAAGTCGGCGAGTGAGGTCTGAAAGGTTGAGATGAGGAGTTCGCGTCCGTTTTAACATCCATTTTCGTAAACGAATTCGCCGCACATATGGTTTCGCGGCGATAAAGAACGTTAAGAAAAAGTGACCGATGATAGAAATAATAAAATGAAATGAAAAAAAAACATGGCCGCGGCTCTTTTCGTTTATTTACTGACGGCATTTAACAATTTGCATGCGCATGTGCATAGATTTACTTTATTTTATAATTTTAAACAAATATAAATAAATTAAATACATGCGCGATGCAAGACCTTTATAAGCTTCCTCTTTAGTATGGAAATTGTAAAGTTCTAATTTATGGATGAAATTACCCCTTTTATATCAACCAAATGTACATTTATAATCAATAAATAATTTACATCAATTTGTACAAATGTACTCTTGCGATTTTCATCCTAACATGTGTATGTTTCTACATCCATGCAAATATACGTATATACGTACATATGTATGTACATATACGCATATGCCACCAGAATACAACAATAACAAATTCATTCATAAACGCATGCGCATATTCTTCAAGGTCAAACTCATTCATTCATAATTCAATGACCATACTTCTCCCCGCAAACTCATCGCCCACAAGCGCAACTTCTGCGCGAGGGCCACAAAAATTCTAAAATGTAAAATTGAAGAAATCACAGCCAGTCAAATGAAAAGTTGCAACTCAGCAGTAAAATTTGAGGACGTTTGCAAAAATAACTTATCTCGAGTTAAGACATATATTCTGTAAACTTCTAAATCGCAGTGGTTTTCCAACTTTTAAGATATTAATTAGTTGTTTAAGATTTTATTTTAATAAAAAACAAAATAAACATGCATTTTTTTGCACAAATGGCCCCGGATATTTTGATGTCAACTCAAAACTTCTAAAATCACATACATAAGTGGTTTTACAACAAATGTAATTTGGCAACATGGTTGCATTCACCAGCTTCGGTCATCAATTTTAAAATTTTTGTAAACCGATCGCTTACGATTTGTTTACAGTTGACTCTAGATACTACGAGCAACATGTATACGAATTCAAAAAATTTAATTATTTTGCATTATTGATAATTGCAAAGCTCTGAAGCATGTATAAGTGAGTGTATACATACAGACCTATTCTCCGTTGGTAACACAAATTTTGTTTACTATCATCAAAAGCGATAAGCACAAAAAATCGTACATTAACAAGCCCATTCTGCGATGGTAATTTTTTTTACCCAAAAATAAAGTTCCTCTCCTTTTTAAACCGTTTTCGCATACTGCGCACTTTTGTAAACAGTAAAATTTGTTACCATCTCATAAGCAGGTAACAAAATATTGCCCCATGAAATATGCAACAACAGAATTTCTACAAAACTTCATAGCTGGAATGCTGAATACATTAAAACGTTACCAAGGAACCTTGAATTGCGGTTACAAGAAGTGCTAACAATGTTTGGTAACAAAATTTGCTGGTTACAAAATATTCGGTAACAAGCAGATTAGAGCTACAGGAATTCAAGTTAGGAGTAGCCTACTGTAAACGTACATATGTATGCGCGTAAATATGTCAGGACGCGGCATTTTGCAGGAATTTAAGAATTTGTCAAGATAAAGATGGCGGAGGACGTGGGAGAAACGGAGACAACTTATGTTTCACATTTACGCGTTTGTTTTGGCGGAGGATGTGAGAAAGACGGAGACAACTCATGTATCACATTTATGTGTTTATTTTTTGCATGCATATGAACAAAAAATTGGAAAACATTTGTTCTTGCCCGATAACAAAATGTATGCATACTCATGTATAAATGCATAGATTTAAATTAAACTTATGCCATCCCTTTATAATAAACATTAGTTTTGCTAATAAAGCCGCCATATACACACTTTATCCACCCAATCGCCCGACACATAACTTTTTTTGCACACTTTAAATATGTAAATTTCCAGATGAAAACAAAACATAAGTACACTCATATATAAATGCATAGATTTATTATTAAACTAATGCATTTTTATATAAAAGTACACTGATCTTGTTTAAAATAATGATCACTTTTATCCACATACACCGACAATCGACACTTGTTGACGAACACTTTGCACTCACAAACACCTTTTTATTATTAATATAGACACTTTCACATACAAGCACCTCCGTATTTTACACAAGCACTGAATATTCTATATTTCACACCATAATTTATATATTTTCTAAATTAAATTGCATATTTTCAACCACTTGTGCAAATAACCACAGAAATTCACACACATTTGCCGCTTTTCTTCTGTTTTGCTGGCATATTCCGCATTCGAGGCGAAAATCAAAAATCTGCCGCGGACAGAGTCAAAAGGGAGACGAACTCCTCATCTCAACCTTTCAGATACGGTCAAAATCGTCCCGGCACATTTTCAAAGTAACGAGTTGTCGCTTCTTATACATTTACGTTCTTTGGTTGTGGGGATTATATTTTTTCTATCTACAATCATTACCAAAAAAAAGTGATTTTACACAGCAAGACATGTCATGCCATATAAATTGCTCACAGCATCAATACCAAGCTAGAAATTGCACCACATTTTTTTTGCTCGTACTGTCTGCATATCTACTCGTTATAACTTTTGTTTTGACAACGAGAGCTGTTGAATTTTTAAAAATTGCCGTCCGAAAGAAATAAGCTGCATTTTCGCCTTTTCCAGAATTATTTCACTACTGCTGAAAGTTTTAAAGGGAATTTCGCCTATATACAAGCTATTAATATGTTAGACGAAGAATTATTTGCGGAACCTTGTTTGGAGCGCCATTTCGCCGGGCATTGCTCTGGTATTACGCAGGTGCGGTTTAGTCCGTGCGGCCAACGTTTGGCTACCAGCTCCTTAGATATTTCCGTGATTTTGTGGGATCTAAAGCAAGCTGCGCGTTGTATCCGTTTTAGTGCGCATTCAGGAGCTGTGGATTGCGTAAGCTGGTCTCCAAAATCAAATTTAGTGGCTTCGGCGAGTAAAGATCGCACTGTGAAGATTTGGGAACCGAAAATACGCGGCGTTTCTGGTGAATTTTTGGCACATAGCAAGGCGGTTCAAAGTGTAGATTTTGATCCCAGCGGAACGATGGTAATGTGGTTAATAATAATCAATTATTTTTCACAAAATGCATTGTAATAAGTTCTTTCGAAATCTATACAGCTAATTACAGCATCAGACGACAAAACGCTAAAACTCTGGAAAGTCGCCCAACGCAAATTCCTAACATCTTTCACTGGACATACAAATTGGGTGCGTGCAGCAAAATTCAGCCCTAATGGCCAGTTAATTGCATCGTGCGGCGACGATAAGTCGTTAAGAATTTTCGATACATCTTCAGGCGAATGTGTGCGAACGTTCACCGAGGAAAGAGGTATGGGACGACAGCTGGCATGGCATCCAGACGGTAATCTGGTGGCTTTAGCATTAAGTTGTAACCGCGTTAAGATATTTGACATAGCCGAAGGCGAGCTGATACAATTGTATCAAGTACATTCGGCGCCGGTGAATGATGTTGCATTTCACCCAAGTGGAAATTTCTTGTTGACTGGCGGCGATGACGATACAATAAGATTGCTCGATTTATTAGAAGGTCGACCAATTTATACACTAACTGGCCATACTGACAAAGTTTGTGCCGTCGCTTTCTCTCCAGATGGTAGACATTTTGCTTCCGCGGGCGAGGATCGACAGGTAATGTCTGCTTTGTGTGTGAAAAAACTATATAATATACATTTTTTCTTTATATTCAACAGTTGCTCGTTTGGAAATCTAATTTACATACATTTGATGCCAATAGCTTTCGCAACAAACAAGCCAGTTCTCAAAGAGTCCAAATAGATTTTAGTCATGCAACAGCTCCACATAACTCCGCCATAGACACACCAGCTGCTGGGGCACCAAAAGGCTGTAATGACAGTATTTTAATTGACCCACGACAATCGGTGGCATATGGAATGCGTGATGAAAATTTTCAGGTGCTTGATAGCCAATATACTACAAGAGAGCCATCTCCAAGCAGCTTCACCACACCACACCATCAACAACACGAGTCGTTAGATAAAATAGGAACAAACGCTTCTGCTGAAAGCATCAGTAACAAAAGCAACAGCAGTACCTCGTTTCTACACATGCCAAACAAAAGTAACAACAGCGTTGGCCAGAGAACACCAAGCAAATATTTTTAATTTTCATTTTTGCTTATCTTAAGATTTTTTTCGCTTAACTGCTTGGAATGCTGCTGATGGTATTGCCTCTTTGTCGGACTTAAAAAAATGAAGAATAAAACCATTTGTGTTAAAGAATGGAATTTATACCGATATCTTCATTTATTTATACCATATTTATTAATTTGTTGCCGTGTCCGAAATCTCTTTTTGACACACATTTTTTAGCATTTCTACTATACTTACAAATAAAATCTAGTTTATAAAATCAAATTGAAATCTGTTTCATTTATACTCATAGATATTAAACTTTGAAATGTTGCGGTGTGTTTCGACGCAAACATCAAGTAAAGGCGATTTGGAGTTAGAATTAAGCGCAATACAGACACAATTGGCGGAAATTGTTACTACGTTGCAACAGCTACAGCAAAGAATAATATTCATAGAAAATGCATTGTTTGTAATTCATTAAATGTGATGTGTACATACGTATGTATTTCTGTTTGTATTTTAAACTTTGTACGTTAACAATTTACATTGTATTAAATTATTACTTGAACACGTACAAATTGACATGATAAAAATATGCAAATTGATCTCACCTAAAGATTTGGGAACCTCTAGAAAAATAATTGAGTGTAGTCAAAATGACAATTTTTATAGTGTTTAGCAAACCATTGAACACCCCCTTACTAATTAGTTTTTTTTCAATTGCATTGTTTTTCGAGTTTATTCTTTAAATTTTTGATAGAACTTTTGGATTAACATTAGGTTTGAAAATTGACGATGGCTACATTTATATTTTTATTTTAAACAGATTATTTTTTTGTAAATCGACTTTACTTTGTAAATATGTATCTATTAATATACCTACTGCCAATGCGAATAAATTTTTACTTATTTTTCGTTTTTGTATATTAAAATTTGTGGTTTACGATGAACTCGCTAATTATGTAAATACAATTAATCTTTAAAGAGATACAATTTTACTGGTCCATTTTGTTCTTTTTATGACTTTCAATTTTAATTAAATGTATTATTTAACTATATTTGTTGAGAGTATAACTCAATGGATCGTTTATAGGTAACGATTTTTTTTTTTTTTTTTTTATAATCGCAAAATATAAATTTAATTGGCCTTTTACAGTTTCACTGTTAAGCCTATCGCCGCCACGTTAATTCTTGAATACTTACTTGATTACACCCATTAAACTTCCATTTTTAATTTGGCAATTTTGCGGAACTTGCAAAAAAGTTCGTTTCATTCTTTCACCCCTACATATTGCGTCGCTTTGCCAGTCTTCTTGATAGTTTCCAACAATTCTTCTGAAGTCAGATTCGATGTCACAAGCACTGTTTTCGAATCGAGATCGATACTGACCTTTTCCACTTTTTCCGCTGCGCAAAGAAATAGAGAAAAGTGAAAGTAATTATGTATATACAAGAAATATGCATGTGATATGGGTGAATAGATAACTGAAACTACTTATGCAATCTTAATTGGGGTATTTGCAATCACTTTTATTTTTCCGTCCTAATTAATGCCTGGACAACGCTGATAAGCAAAGATAGTTTGTTGCTAGCTTGATAGAACATATACATACGTATGTGCATATTTGTATTATTTGCAAATAATTCGCCTTGGACATGCATTAAATTGTAAGCCCAATTAATTCATTTATAATAAACACTGCGGTTGTGTAAGCACCGCTGAAAGAACAAGTTTGCAGACGATAAAAACTACTTAAGTTCAGGGACAAGTTAAAAAAAAAAAAAAAAAAAAAAAAAAGGAAAAAAAAAAAAAAAAAA
>NW_023459305.1:0-21249 GCF_013731165.1 Rhagoletis pomonella | reverse complement strand
AAAAGAAAAAAAAAAAAAAAAAAAAAAAAAAAAAAAAAAAAAAAAAAAAAAAATAAAAAAAAAAAAAAAAAAAAAAAAAAAAAAAAAAAAAAAAAAAAAAAACTACAAGGATATCGCCCACTTCTTATTCAACGTCCGAGTGGAAAAGGTGGTTTTTTCTGTGCTGGTGAGTTGGAGAAAAAATACTAAAAATAATTTACTGTGCTAAAGTGATCTTTGGTGTTGAGCTATCTACATAGATAATTTGTGAGTATCATATTTTTCCTTTTTTAAATTGTGTGTGGAGTTGTGTGTTTTTTTTATTAAAAAAAATACCTGAGAATAGTTGTGTGGCGTGGCGTGGCAGCGTCATCTGCTACCATGGCGGGGTCTGACCGGGAGGGATCCTCCAGGTCAAGGTCAAGAGTCAGGAAAAAAAAAAGAAGAGACAATGAGGAAGACGTGCGGATTCCTGGGCAAATGGAAGTGCAAATGAGTCAGATTAAACCAAACTCTAATCCTTTCAATAACAGTGGCCATGTAGCAGGTGACGCTGAAATGCAGAGCTGGGCTTACATGGAACAAATTGACGACCATGTGCTTAGTAAGAATAGTGGTATGAGTGGTATGGCGGCAACCGGCAGTTCTACCAACAATTCTAACCATGAGGTTAGGAATGAAAATCACGCTCATGTATATAACATACATGAAAGCTATGACTTACATGACGTACAGGATAAAACGGTATTAGGCAGACAAACAGAAGTAGGAGAGGGAAATCAAAAAATGGCAAAAGCAAATGGCGGGAAGCAAAACCTGTCTGTAGGAAATGACATTAGTAAGGGGCATGATGAAATGCGCCAAAATAATAAAAATGAAACTATTTTTTATCCACACGACCATAAGGGGGAAATATACGTCTTAATCGATACATCTAAATCGGAGTTAGTTAGGAACACGAGAATAAGGAATGGGTTATATCTGTGGAGCAAGGTTAAAGATTTGGGTTTAGAAGACATTGACACAATCAAAGCAATTGGGGTCACGCTCTACAAGCTAGGTATAACAAGCATTAAATCGGCAAATGAGATTTTGGCAAATGAAAAGTTAAAAGAAATGCAAATGAGGGCCTTTATCCCCAGAGCATTTATTGAAACCTATGGGGTGATTAGGGACATACCCCTGGAGATCACAGAAGAGGAAATAAAAAATGAGGCAATCTCTGATGTGAAAATTACTTCAGTACAAAGATTTATGAGACGTGAGAGTCGTGAAAGTGAAAACAGAATTCCGACCTATACTGTTAAAATTGGCTTTGCCTCAAACAACCTACCCAAAGAAATCAAGCTTAACCATACTATTATCGAAGTTGAGTACTTCTACCCCTACATAAGGCAGTGTTTTAACTGTGGCAGGTTAGGGCACACAGGAAAAGCCTGTAGGGCAAACAAACGATGTTTAAAGTGTGGAAACCAAGGGGGCTGTGAACAAGGGTGCAGTAATGCCAAATGTATTCTGTGTGGGGAGACCAATCACTTGGCTAATGAAAAAAATAAATGCTCCAAGTGGGAGAAGGAAGAGGGAATCAGTAAGATTATGACAATTAAAAAGCTAACTAGGAGGGAGGTAATAAAGACTTATACACCTTTTGCATCGAATAGATTTAGGCTGCTAGACGATGAAGATTTCCCCGCTTTGGGTCAATCTTCAGATGCTTTAAAAGATAGGGACGCGGAAGTTAACGGAATTTTAACGCCAAGAAACTACGCAGCTATACTTAGGCGTAAGCAATACAGGACTAGCCAGTCATCCAAAAATAAAGTCACTAAGGCAAATGAAGAAAAAAGTGCGGAGGCTAAAGCCAAGCGGAAAAATGCGTCAATTGAAGCCTATGGGGTAGCATTAAGAAAAGAAAACATACACATCGTATCCGAAATGGAGAAATTAGTTGCAGAGATGATAAAATTTGCAAGTGACGCCTTTAGAAGGATCGACTTTCAGGCAGGTGTAACTGCATTTGATCATTTTGATCAGAGACTAAAGAAATTCTGCTTAGATCTAGACCACAAATTTATTACAAGTAACCCACTTTCTACCCTTGAACAATATGAAGATACTACAACATAACTGTCAGTCTCTTAGGAAAAACATTAACCATATTGAATATTATGTAAACAACTATAACGTGGACATTTTCTGCCTGAGTGAAACTTTTACTCAGAACGAAAATGATCTCAAGAAAAACATTGTAAACTTTAATATGGTCAAGAAAAACAGAAATGATGGATATGGTGGGGTAGCCATCGGCTTAAGAAAATCCATCAAATTTCGTAAGATTATTTTTGATTCAAGCCACGACATATGCATTGTGCAAACATGCAACCTTCCACGGAACTTAGTGATATGTGCGGTCTACTTTGAGCCCTCCTTAAGCGTGGGAGAGTTCAAAGAAACAATCAATAAACTTTTTGGTACATTGGAAGTGTACAGAAATGTATTGGTATGTGGGGACTTCAATGCGAGAGCACATGAATGGGGCGATTTCTTTGAGTCTAGCAGAGGTAACTGGCTTAAAAACTTTATAAATAACTCCAGCTTTTACTGTCTTAACAATCGATCAATAACCTTTAAAGCGGATCTGCAAGCTACTAGGGGATCAGTCTTGGATCTGACCTTCACGAACATCACATCATCTGCAAACTGGGAGGTGGTCCCCTGTCAACTGGGTGGCAGCCATCATTACCCAATTGTAATAAGCTTCGACCAGATTGAAACAAAAAAATCCACGTTCCTTGCCAAAAGAAAATTGCTTAGCGATCTAGGCACTGTCCAGCTTGACACAGACATCAAACAAATTGAAAACACTCTAACTAATGGAATTAAAGCGTCCACCTTTGAGATCAAAGATTCTCGACGCCCTAAGTTCTGGTGGCACAAAGGGTTGGAAAAGCTCTTTAGGCTGCAATTGGCCGCGACAAAAAAGTGCAACAAATACCCGACTGCTCAAAACTTAAGAGCTGCGACTGAAGCCAAGGAAAATTGGAAAAATGCGGTAGAAGAAGCCAAAAAAGAAAGTTACAACAAGAACCTAAACCTCCTCAATAGTCACCCAAATACTAGAGAAGCATGGAAATTTGTCAAAAATATGAAAGGTGCCGGATCCACTGAGTCTAAGCAACCGTGGGACGATACCAATGACGCTTTGTACCTTCAACACCTAAAAAATCAGGTGAGTGATGAAGACGATACAAAAGAAAAAGTAGAGCGGAAAGTTGCTTGCGCAGACAAAGTTCCTATGTTTGAGGACAACGAGCTCAAAGGGGTACTTAAAAATAAGACTAAAAGGTCCGCGGGTGGGTGTGATCAGATCACATATGAAATGCTTCGATCCTTGCCGGAAACAGCGACAAAAAACTTACTAACTGCACTAAACGATGCCTTCACCAAGTGTGAAATAAATGACTCTTGGCGTAAGGTAAGAATCGTCCCAATCCCTAAGGTAAACAAAGACCTAAGTGACTATAAGAATTTCCGTCCAATTTCACTTATATCGGTGCTAGTTAAGTCTATAAACCTCATGATTAAAGGCAGACTGGAAGGCTTTTTAAACGACAAAAATATTTACCCAGAGAGATCGTATGCTTATAGGAAAGGAAAGTCTGCGGCAATGTGTATCAATGATTTTCTACACAAAGTTGCCAGCTTAAAACATGCAGGCAAAAAGGCAGTAGTTCTGACGCTTGACATAAACAATGCCTACAATTGTGTTACCCTAGGTAAGCTGCAGAGCCTGCTAGGGAACCTTAAAATACCAGATACGTATATAAAATGGATTATTGATTTCTTTGGCAAAAGAATTCTGCACCTGGGCAAGGAGTCCATAATAATAGAAGATGGCCTGCCACAGGGCAGTTGTCTATCGCCGCTACTCTTTAATTTATATACAAAAGAACTACACAGTATTGGGGACTCAGGGACAGACATCTATCAGTTTGCAGATGACTTTCTGATCCTATCGCACGGGAGCAATTGTGACATAGTAAGACAAAACCTTGAGCAGAAGGCCAAACAATTTTATGATATTTGTACCAAACTAAATCTGTCGTTCAACGTACAAAAAACTAAGCTAATGTACATTGCTAAAAGTAATAGGCAAGATGTACAAATCAAAATAAATGAAACCCCTATTGAACAAGTGAGACAAATTAAATTCATTGGTAGAACTATAAACTCGTCGCTGACGGTAGGCCCGCACTTCCAAAGGTTAGTGAATGACACAAAAAAAAACGCAAATTTTTTGAAATGTCTTACTCCAGTGAAAACAGGTATAACACCCAAAGTGGCTGTTAACCTATATAAAAGCTTCATTAGGTCCAAGGTCGAAGTTGCAAGAACCACGGCTGCAAGGATACCGAAAACAATAAACAAGAAAATTATGACTTTTCAGAATACCACCTTACGTAGATGTCTAGGCCTTACACCTTCAACTCCAGTTCACACTATATATGTTTTAGCAAATGAACTTGAACCTCTGGAGAGGGGTAAATATCTAACTAGTAGGGAGTTAGTAAAGATAATGTTTGACAATCCGACTCTCTTCAACAGCGTAAAAAAAGATTTCTACCCAGAATCCAGTTATAGCTTAATATATCACGAATTCAAAAATACTTTTGATAAAATCGACACAGACTGCACCTTCCAAAAAAGCGTAGGTATGACAGTATTGGCGAAACCCGAGCTAAGGAAAAGAGATACGACCAAAGAACAATTTAAGGCAGAATATAATCAAAAGATTGACTTTTACAAGAACAACAAATTTTCTATCTTTGCAACTGATGCTTCAGGGGGCGAAACAGCCATGGGATGTGGAGTATATAATGTTACACATAATCAAAAATTTTTTTTCAAGATCAACTTTAAAACTTCCTCGGCCTTTGCAGAAGCATGGGCTATTGCCAAGGCAGTGGACATTGCTTTTGAGGACGGGTTGAAGAACATTGCAATTTTCACTGACAGTTTAGTAGCATGCAATTGGATAGAGAAAGAAAAGTCCAATAACTACATAGTAGCCCGCATTCACAAACGCCTTAGTGAGGGGGGGAATAAACTGTGTCCTAACATGGACTCCGAGCCATGTGGGAATACAAATTAATGAGACTGTGGATGAAATGGCAAAAACAGCCTTAGAAGTTGGCGCTCCTTTAAATGCGAGCCTAACTCCTGAGGAAGCAATCAGAAAAATTAATGAGGAACTAAGGAAAAATTGGAATGATAGGTACCGCCAAACGGCAAAGGAGAAAGGAAAACTGTTTGCTGAATACTTCCCAGAGATCACAAGCGATCCGTGGTATATTAAGTCCAAAATGGAAGCTAGAGACATAAAGACAATAAACAGACTACTCACGGGACACACCTATGACAGAGTATACTTACATAAAATTGGGGCAAGTGAATCTGACCGTTGTCAGAACTGCCAAGCAACCGACAACTACATCCATGCCATTTTTGAATGTGGGAAACACAACTCCATTAGGGAAAAATATGATATCTTTAACGAATTTGAAAACCTCCATCATATTCTCAAAAAACGCGACACCAGAGCGCTTATAGAGTTATGTAAATTCATCAGGGAAGCTGAAATCAGCATCTAAAAAAGTGTAAAAAAAGAAATGATATAAACAATTAAAGTTAAAAAGAACAACTCACCAAGAAACAACCAACTCAACACGAAGACAGAATAAGTAGTCGAGCACTTTTCAGTGCTAAAAACAGCATTTTTAAATGCTATATAACATTATAATATGATAACTAAACATAAACAATCACTATAACCAAAACAAAAAATAACAAATTTAAACGGCCGTTCAAAACAACGAAAGAGCCATATCGTCAAGTTCAAGTTGATCAAAAGCTGTCAACGCTCACACAGCCTTTTCGCTAAAAATCAACCGCCAGAGGAAATCAATCTCATCGCAACAAACAGGTTTTGAGCCAGAAAACTAACAAGAAACACAGCATCAACTCAACTACCATGCAGATTATCGAAAAATTTTATGAAACCGATCATCCAGCTCGATAAACTCGGCGGATGTGTATATCAATCAATTCAACACAATCCAATATCATAATCAAAACGCCTCAATGAGGCTTTCGTTTAAGCAATAAATATTGCTCTCCAGGTGGCGGCTGGCGCTGAAAAGCACATCAGTTAAAAAATTGCAAATAATACGCAAGAGGCAACACGTAACCAATTAAGAGGAAGAATCTCTCAAATCGTAATCACCCTGGCAGTATGAGTGCATAAACTCAGCCACAAAACCGCAAAGTGCAAAAAAAAAAAAGGATATCGCCAAGGAATCTAATATTATGAATATGTAATAAAAAGAGAAACACTTTGGAGCTTATTATACATAGCGCCTGTTGCCATCATTATCACCCTCGCCAACCCCACTTACCGCCCAACTTGTTTAAAACACGCTCCACGCTGTTGGAACATCCTGAACAAGTCATTTCCACTCTAAATTCGTGAACCTAAAACAAAATCTGTTGTTATTTTATTTGTAAGAGCCATAATACTAACACATCACTTACAGGCATATTACTACTCCGGGCACTATGAGATGATGACGATGATGTTTGCAAGTATAATTGCGGCAAATTCAACAGTTTGAATACTTTTTCACTGCTTTGCAGGCACCCCACAAAAAAAAGACAATTGATTATTTTTCCTTTTGCTCGAGCTTCTGTTGTCGCGAGCGGAGATCAAATTTGTAATCGAATTTGTCAAACCACTAGCTACGAGGAAAAACTTTGTTGAACAATTCAATTAACTGTTGCAAAAGAACACAACAAACTGTGCACAGGTGCAATAAAGTGGCTAATGTGGCAGAAAAATATATTTTAAATCAAGCAACAATTTCACGTTGGCAATCGACTTTTCAATGTTGGCACACAATTGTGACTACGTAGCTTGTGAACTGGCGTTTGCTGTGTTTAAGCCCCACCAACCCCATTGGAGTGCCATCGGAGAAATGAACAGGGTGACTCAAATGTTAAATTAAATTTTGTGGCATTGTGAAGTCTTTAAAAATATTATTATGCATTTCATTCTTTATCCCGATTATGTTTTGTAGCTTTAAATAAATCTATGAACTTCACAATAAATTAATTATTTTAAAATGTTACATATCTGTAGCACTACTATCAAATTCGATTTCGGCTCACTCTGTGGAAATTTAACGAAACTTTTAACAGCTAATGGGTCGATTACAACTGAACGCTGAATTTTTGTGGTTGCCGCAGAATTTTTATTAAGAACTTATTTCTTTATCCAACAGTTTCTTCAGCTTATTTACTGGTACTTCAAAATTCTATTATCTTCAACTTAATAGCACTTTACTATAGTTGTCATTCATATATTTTCACTTCAGTGGCCTTTCCCACCGACAACCCAAATGAGATTGCGTTGCAACCTATGATCAACCCATAACCCCTTCATTTCTCTTACCATTGCATCATTTGCATAACAGATAATACATTCGGGTTTAATTTTTATTTATTATAGATGCTTTTATTTAGCTTGCTCTGTATGTATGTATGTTTGTTAGGAGCAAATTTTACAATTAATTTTTGACCAGCTTCCCGAATACCTTGGGGCTTTAAACTTGACTCAGAACCCGATGACGATGCAATACGACAGATGGATTAATCCGATAGGTGGCGCAAGAGTCGAGATATTTGAATAACCCGTATTTATAGTCCGATTTGGTTCGTATTTACAACTTATATCAATTTCATTAAAAGGAATAACTCCACTACAAATTTTGCCGATAGGTGGCAAACGAGTCGACATATTAGGTAAACCAATATTTATAGTCCGATTTCGTTTATATTTAGATAGCTTGCTTTAAAAATATTTGTTTTTACTATTAACTTATTTATTTTAAGAATGCTTTACTCTAATTTTTAATGTCACTCTCATTTCTCTCAACTCATATGCTGCTGTACTTGCTATACAGTAAAGATGTAATATCAAACTCGTATAAAATATCCTGTCACTAAAGTTAATTTGAATCCATGTACCAATCATATCCACTCAGTCTATAAAAAGATCATACAAACAATATTTTCCACCATCTCAAAGCTCCCAATGGCATTATAATTGACAATTCAGTATTTATTTATGTTGAAGAGACGCACTCCATGGAACTGTGGTAATTTGGGCAAAGTTACTAGTACAAGGGAAATGAAGTTTGCAATAAAGTGATCGGGATCATTCCTTGTATAGATGCAGGTGAGCAGGAATCTATGAAACCGGAGTTAAGAATTTATCCAACCATATTTTTATTAACTTTGCATAGGCTAGTTACTTACAAAATAATGGGAACCGCCGTAAGGAATTTACGTGTTGTGGTAAATTGTTCACCATCGTCGATTTGCTCCCAATGTGTTAGCCGACGCGCACAGTCATTTTCAATGCTTAACCATGGAGCTCCCTTAATAATGTGCAAGAAGTAAAAATGCGCCTATAATGCAAAAATAAAAATGCTTTCAACATTATCTTCTAAAATGCTTATTGGAACACTTACGGCATTGTGCAGCAAGTTTGTTATAGTCCATGCCATTGGAATGCTTATGAATGGAACTGACAATAGTATCAAATGTACTGCCAACACGCCCAAAGTGTACGCCAACCACATACCACGCGCACCCAGCCAACTAGCATTGGGATTGGGCTCGCCGTGACCACCAGCAATAGCTGTCATTTTTTATGGTTCTTTAACTTTTGATAGTAAAAAGAATATATATTTTTTGCGTTATTTATAGAGAAAACCAATGTTTTCGTTTTACGATGATTTTACAATTTGACAGATACTCACATATTACAGCTGATGCATCACGGTGCAGCGAACATCATCTATCATTCTTGTCATGATGCAATAATACAAGGTGGTATCAGTTGTGACAGCTCGATTTGACACTGCCTTAGCTCAGTAGAATAAAAAGAAAAACGGGAAAAAATGACTGCCCATTTGGGGGAATATATAAGATTTCATATTTTCTTCTAAACAAAATTAGCTTTTTTATAGTATATTCGCAATGAAATTAAATAAGATAAGATATAATACCTTTTTGAGAAAACAAAATGTGTATACTGAGAAAAAAAAAAAAAGAAATCATCTATATTATTAGGCAAAGAATTGTTGAAGAAGTAACACCGTTTTAGCTAAGGCAGTCAATATGGCGGAATTAGAGCGAGAAGTTGCCAACCGATAACACCTTGTATTGTGGCTGCGGCAACACAATAGGCAGAATAGCAGCTCTCTCTCGTTCTTACGCTCTTCTTTTTTTGGCTCTCCTGCTAGTTTCTGCTAGTAAGGTCAGTGTTATGCAGACAAACTTTTGTTTGCCAAATTAAATGGCGGCTGCTTAGTTTGCTCGGAGGTGGTTATGTCGAGTTTGGCACAGGGTTGCACGTTCATTATGGTTTTCATGGCTATTGCCAATACGAAATGAGAATTTCAGATGTACATAACGCGCAAAATTTAAAATTTTTGTATATGACAACACCGAATTTGCTGCAGTTTGACCAAACAAAATTAGTTTGCTGTGAGAGTCGCCAAACTCGCTCTCTCCGAGTTTGCTGCAACAACAATTGCACGCAGTTTGCCAAACAAAATTTCTGCATAACACCGACCTAAAATTTGGATAAACAAAAATTCGCGCCAAATATTAAGTGCGTTCGATAACAAAATTAGCCAGCACCAGCCAAGGTGTATTAAACAAGGTGGTGTTGGGGCGAGCTGAGTTTTTCGCCGTGGAGGCCATTACGTCAAAATGATGTGTTTGTTGTAACTCATACCAATGACAGTATGGCCATCAGCGTATAATTTGTTAGTGTAATTTTTTACTTATATACGGCCAACACCACCTTGTTAAATACGCCTTGGCACCAGCCAACAATCAAAAAATCAAGAGAGTAAGCGAAAATTGTCTCCCAAAGAGATGAAAAAGCAAAAAAGTAAACGAACAGGAAATTAGCCATTACGTGCAAAAACCGGAAGAAGAAGACACACCAGCTGACTTTGTTTATGTTTTATTTGTAAACAAACTGAAATTCATGTTGTCTCCATAGAAGGAAAAAGGAAAGTGAACGTTCAATGTTCGCCAGAAACATTTTTAGAAGTAAAACTAGTTGGCGCTATCATAAAGTCACATAGCAGGCAGCCAAACGGCATATAAATACCAAAACTCGGAAAATGCAATTTTGTTTGTTTACAAAAATTGCAACCATATGTTTTGTGATCATATGTTTTCATGTTGGATAATTTTTGCTTACTAAAATTTTGCCAGTACAAAATGAACGCTTCTCTGGCATCAAAATGAACGCTTGCTCTCTCAATTGTTGTGTGTTGGATAATTTTTTGTCGTTATCGAACGCCATCCAGTAAAAATTTGGAAAACTATTACAAATTTTTGACTTGTCGAACGCACCTATTACTTTTTCGTTATTTCGTTAATTCTTTCAGTTTTCTCATTCTTCTTCCTGATAATTATCTGCTAGAAAAGAAAAGAAACAAAGCCTATTTTTGTGAGGCGAAATGTTTGTTTACGTTTTTTTATTACACAAAATATAAAATATAGTAGTGAAAAATTGCTATTGCCTGCATAAAACAATAAGCACACATTTTAATAGTGAGTGAATAGTGGGTAGTGCATAATCATTTCATTTATACTGGTGCAATTGCTCATACAATTTAACAAAAGTTTTTTGTCCCTCCCGTCATTTTTGCACCTTATTTAGCAGTTGTACCCTATACTAGAGAATTGCCGGCGAAAATCCTGACTTTCGCAACTCCTTTTGGAAAGAACAACATGTATGCCCTCCTTGGCATCAGCGAAGTTTTCGATTCATTCGACAATGTTTTTCTATTGAGTACTGTCACTATGCTAGCTGCCGTAATACTAGCGTTCTATTTTTCTAATTTGGTGAAGGACATTGGGGTAAGTACCACAAATAATGATGCTTTCATCATAAATCTTTCTCGTAGTAAAAAAAAGGGTATGCATACATAGATGCCTAGCATTCAAGAAGAGCGAGAAATCGAAGAACAAAATAGCTTAAGTGCAATGGAGGAACGAACAGAGGGATTGTATGACGGCAGTGACGATGAAGATTTCGATACGGACAACCCTTTGGGTGATGGACTGGTGGGAAAATTGAAATCGGCGCGTCTCAAAGAGTTAGAGGCCCAATTAACCCACGACCAATTGGAGGAAGAACGCAGGTAATTTGAGTGCATACATTATCAAAATAGATAGTGTTTATTAAAAATGTATGATAATTGCATTATAGAATTGAACGCGAGCAACTTGCGGCAATTTTCGAGTTGTTGAAAAAACAAGAGGCCGAATTAAATATGAAAGAAATTGATGAGCGCGAATTGGTAGCGCAATTGAATTTGTATCGCTGATGGGAGTGTAGTTGGAAAAAGTGCTCCAATTTTCTTCATGTATGGCACAACTAGCGTTAGTAAGCTTTCAGAAATTAATATATTTATGCATCATGCATCTCTAGTCTTTAGTGTGTGCTTTAATAGTAGCGTAATGCGTTTCTTGTATTTATTATTGTTTCAAGTGATATATAAATAATATAGGACAAATTTGTTTATAATTTAAATATTTAATTATATATTGCACAACGGCGTCAAGGAAAATTAAGGCTATTCACTTTATAACTAAGGCATACATATCTAAGAATAATATTTAACCTTTAACAGCAAGCGGAAAACTTTCATCCAAAAGTAAACATCGTTTACCCACATAATCTGTGTTGACTTCCCAAAATGACACATCATCATCATCACCCACGTTGTCATCATCCTCATCATCCATCCAACGTTGTTCATCCGCGAATACCGCAAACGACTGGGCATCTGTGTCGTTCAATGCAAATTCAGCAATGCTGCGCACTTGCTGCGGCTTCGCTATAATCTCCACATAAGCATGTGAGGCTTGCACGCCCAAACTGGTGGTAGTTTCATAAAGGTTTCGTAATTGTATGAAGTGCTGACCGGCAGCCAATCGTTGTGCTTCCTCCTTATCACCGCCTAATTTTACATGCGCTGCCCAATTTAATATAACAGTAGTGTGTGGATCTGAATTGATTACAGCACTGTTGAACTCATCCGTATTTATGCTGATATTGAAGTATAAAGTCTCATGTTTTGCTAAAAAGCCATACATTTCATGTACAGATGGAATGTAGGCATGGGCCTTATCAGCATTTATCGAAGGGATGACGCTTACGAATGAAACACGCTCGTATAGAATTTTAGACGGCGCTGACGCTAAATTGTGGGTGTTGCGTTCTAAACGACATTGGAAATTCATTGATTTGCCCATTGATAGATAGCGTGCTATAAAAAGAGAGATATTAGTGGCCTCAATTGTAAATAATAAAAAGTAAATGTACCTCCATCACTGCCGGTGGCAATTTCCATTTGATTGGTGACTACAAGTAAAAAAAAATTATACTAATTTGTATACAGCTGCAATTAAATATTCCCAAATTGACTTACTGTAGAGTTTATTACGATTTATGTTGTGATCGGCACTGTAAATACCAAGCGAATTGATATACATATCGCTTTTGGTGAAAATTTTCGCATTGCTTTCATTCTTTATCGCCACATCGAGACCCAGTTCACCAGAGAGTGTGTTACTGATCACGCAAGTCACTGCGCTGTGCAAACATTCATGTACTTGGAACTTCCAATTATGACGCACTAGGCGATATTTGATAGTAGCGCTTGTGCCATCTGGCAATATATAAATAAAAAGTAGTCTCAACGTAAATTCGCCTTTCTCGTAGGGTGCTTGTATATGCATTGGTATTGTAGCACACGCCTGTGGCTTCAAACTAACCGAGTTCTCGTGCTTGAGTAAACGAAATACGCGTTGTCGACGTATCTCGCGGTCTTTTGATAGCTTTTCGTTGGTTAGATCTTTGACAGCTAAAACAAGAGTTATTAGAACAAGTAAATATTTTGTCACTAAAAGCTTACTTTTCAATATCGAAAGTGGCACTTCCAAATCCCCATCCATCAGCGTCAGCCTGCGCGGCTGATCACAGCAGAGGTATATATTTTCTATTGGCACAATACCAGAGTTTCGCAGCGTCACCGTTACGGGTAGTATTTCGCCAGCAACCAAATTTGTGGGTAGCTGTGAGAAGCTAACAGACATCGCTGGCACTGAAGGTGTCACTTTAATACTAAGCTTGTTATCTAATATCATTTGAGTTGATTGCTTGCCCTTAACCTTAACTTGTGGTGTCTCGAATTGCAACATACCAAGCAGGCAAGCAGTAGGCTCGGATGTAAGAACAACTTCACCAACCACGCCGATTATGTTTAAGAGACCAGTTAACTTGGGTGTTATTTTAAAGTATATCGTATGCTCGCAACGCTCATCCAAAACGACAGACGGAACACAGCTAGTTTTAATAGCGGCGCTAACAGCTGCTTTGCCTAAGGAAAGTGTGTTGAAGTTAATAATTCTTATTGAAATATGTAAGATTTTAGCGGTTAAAAAAGGGAAAACACGCCAGTATTTTTCATACAATTTTCGATAGTTCACAAAAGTTTTTTAGACTATCGAAGTTTTCGAGCTTTTTTCAGCTTAAAGGAATGCCGCTATTGAATAATTACTTGAACTCTCTTCATTGTGGCTGTACAATGACTCATTGGAGAGCACTTCACCATTGTCTAGCTGCAGTTTCCAGAGCAAATCGATGCCATTAAGTGTAATGCTACATTTGACGGTGTTAAAAATGTTCACGGAGATTTCAATGGGTTCTGAAAAATATATATTGATATTGAAGTTTCAAGAAGAATTTATATAATGTTACCGCCTTGCACTGCAAGCGGATTATCTATAGCCGGACATTCTTTAGAAAATAGAAAACGTGTTGGCTTGAATACAAATGCTTTCTTCGGATCCGCAGTGGCCACTAGCATTTCTTCCATTTTTCCCCACACTGATTCATCAGCGGAATCAGACTAAAATATATATAATTTAGTAAAATAAGTAACTTTTATTGCATTAGACCAACCTTTATATCAATACCACTGGCCGCCACTTGCTGACCACTGCCCATAGTCGTTGGAGTTGAAAGTAAAACACGAATCGAATTTTGAGCAACCTGTGGTAATGCTAATGATAGTAGACCCAATTCAGGATTGCGCTTAATGAGTTCCTACAAAACCCACAAAAATCTGTCATTTTTAAAAACTACAACGCAAGCTCGACAATCTCTACTTACCGTATGCATTTGAATGTACTCTTTGAGAAAAATTACTTGCTGCTGCGCACTCTGCTGACTGCCTGGGTGCAGCAGATGCGAATATGAACGACTCGCCTCTTCGAGGCGCTTCAATGCACATGCCTGCTTAGCCATTGTATACTGTATGTGATCTTCAGCTAAACTCCAACCGCGGCTTTGGAAAACTTGAAAGGCTTGCTGATAACAGCGATGCGCATGTTTTCGCTGACCAGCACGCGAATAACGATTTCCCGAGAGTACAATGTTGAAGGCATACTTGCGATACATTGAGGGATTCGATGCTAAAAAGCAATAAGCTGCTTGCTCTAAAAGCAAAGCTGAACGTAAATCGGCATCTTCACTAGTCATTCGTATCAATTGCTTAGCGGCCTCACCGTACATGCGTGATGTGCGTAGACATTCCATACTGAGCAGGGTGGCACGCGTCGCAAATTGTTGTAATCTTTGGTGAAATGTGTTTTATATTATAATAAGAGCGGGTGAATTAGAAACGTATACAAATTATTACTTGCAAACGGTTAAATAACACATAATGGCATCTTCCATGTAATCAAAAGTTTTACGATTCGCAGTGCCTAGCATAAATGCCGAGACGGCAGCCATTTCCAAAGCTCCTGCATAATACTGCCAAGCGGAGTCGGCATTGAAATCGCGTTTAGCTTGATGATAAGCCTGAAAATGAAAGCCCAAGTGAATTTATAATTAGTTTTGTAGGGGGAAAATGTTGTATTACCTGAAAAGCCAGATTGTAATGCCCGAATATGAAATAAAGATCTCCAAGTTTGCGGGTTTGCAATTCCGATGATTCATTTGTATAGCTGTGAAAAGCAAACATATATAAATATATTTAAAACAAATAAGAAAGTCTAAGTTCGGGCAGAGCCGAGCATTAAATACCCGGCGCAAGTAGAAAATATGTTTTTCACCTTTCCGAAAACTACTGCTATATGGTAAACAGGGGTGGCTTTATTACCCTATTTTAAAAATATTTGATAGAACGTTAAGTTAGAATAGTTCCAAAATTCCATAATAATGCTACTTCTTTTCATGGTCATATACCTTCTGAGTAAATTAGCGTCTTTAAAATTCGAAATATTGAAGTTTCAAGCATATCTGAAATTTATTGTTATATGAAAAGCGACCGCCATTAAAGTCCGATTTCAATATAGGGATGCAAAAAAACATCGATGTATGCCTCCAAAATCTTCGCTCTAGTAACTAATCTAAATGTGAATTTTTCACAATTTATGCACTATTAGAATAATAATAATAATAATAATAATAATAGATTGGCGCTTACACATATGTTAGTGTTTGGCCGAGCTTCTCCTCCGACTTGTGGCGTGCGCCTTGATGTTGTCACACAAAGCGGAGGGACCTACAGTTTTACGCCGACTCCGAACGGCGATTGTATTTTTATGAGAAGCTGTTTTTCATGGCAGAAATACAGTCGGAGGTTTGCCATTGCCTGCCGAGGGACGACCGCTGTTAAGAAAAAACCTTTTTCTATATTTTTGGGATGTTGCTTTGACCAGGGCTTGAACCCAGGTGCTGATGTGTGAAAGCGCGCACTGCTTACCACTACACCACAGCGGCCGACGACTATTAGAATAACATTCAAAATAAAATTGCTACTTTATTAGTAGAAACGTTTATTGCCAAAAGACCATCTACATTATGATATTAGTTGATATGATATTGACACTCTAAAACCATTTGGAAATTTGGACAGATTTTAAACAGTAATTCCCAAAATTTTTTCACATAGCTTATCAACATAGTGAAATAATAAAAAAGTGTGCCAGCCAGTTTGATGTACGCTTATTTCAAAGCAAAATTTGAGTATCGTAATTTTCGCTTTTATCAATTCTGGCGTGGCTACGCCCATTTTACAAAAATTTATAATATTCTTATTTTTCGTTTAAAAATTATTGTAAATATCAATTTTAAGTGAATAATCTTCAGAAGTTACTAAAATATCAGTTTTCTAAAAAAAAAAACATTATATGGGAAGTAACCGTGGTTATTGTCCGATTTTTCCCAGTTTCAATACCACCTGTCCTACGCCCGAAAGAAGTAAACGTACCAAGTTACGTTAAGATATGTAAATTTATACTCGAGTTATCGTGTGCACAGGCGGACGGGCAGACAGTCACCGCTTAATCGATTTCTCTTTTCATTCTGATCATTTATGTATATCTTTCTCGATTCGTTTTGCCTGTTACAAACAACCGTTATGTGAATAAAGTTATAATACCCTTGCGTACAAGTGCGCTCGGTTATAAAAAAAAAACGGATAAAACTTACATAACAGCGTTTTGATTGACCGAATTCGAACCAGGCTTGCTGCTAACAAACCACCGTTTAGTGGCGCTAAGCAAAGACTTACTGACACCTTTTTTGTTTGTGATCTATGAATATATAAATTAAAAATCTTTTTAAAAACAATTTAAATTTTCCAGTATTTGTTACCGCTTCTACAAGCAGGGCCACCAATTGTTCAGCGTATGGTATTAATGCACGTACAGTGTAATCCTGCACGAAATGACGCAAATTCTCGACATCCATGGAATTCATGCAACCTCCATGAATCGTTGTGTTATCGCCATCCGTTTCACTTGCCCATACGTTTGCATTTATGGTTTGCGAAGCTATGCTCTCGCTGCTTACTGAAAACTTTGAGCTCTGTAAAAATACGACTTTAGAAAAAAAAAATATAGAAACTATTATTCACTGATTTACTATGGCTTCTGTCGCATTTTCTTGCACTGGACTCAAGGGATGTATAATGGTTACATCAGTGACACTATCGGTAGGGGCCATTGCATCACTAAGTATAGACATTTGTATGTTCGGCATGGAAATCATGGACATAGCATCCTGTGGTGTTTTTGGACCACTTAGCTGCTCTACCTGAAGCTCCTAATTGGGTAATGAATTTTGAAAAAATACACGAGGTAAGTTCATCAGAGTATTTAAGAATTTACGCTTAATACTATACATTTTTCGGCTGTCGTTTGATGTATGGCACCCAATAGTCAGACACTTCTCCGGATACAGTGGCATCTAGTGAATTAATCTGCACCAAGAAGCATTTACTATTACCGAATGTAGACTTAAGCAGCTCGTAACCTTGTTGCGCTCTAAAATTAAAATAAATTTTAATGAACATACCAATTATAACAATATATATCATCATCGGACTTGGATATATCGCCTTGTGAACCCTCATGCAGTACAACGTAACTATTGAGCACATTAGTGGAGTGAAACCACTTTGGCAATTTTTGTGGTGTTACGCTTTGCATTTGATGTACGCGTTGCGTAAGCTTTTGTGCGCTTTCTACAATGTTCGGATCGCTACTGCTCAAGACGATAAGGCAACTTATAAAATGGCGCGTAAACTCATGATCAGCGGGGAACTGCACGGTGAGAAATGTTTCACGCCATTGCTCGAACCAAGGCTCAGAAGTGGGCAGCTGTAAATCCATGTTTCCTAAAGACGAGATAAAAAGCAACCAATTTTTTAATAGTTGTTTATTTATGTACTTTTAGCTCACCTATGGTCACATATTTAGTTTTCTCATTATGGGCATTTGTCACTGCCTCGTTTAGCATTTTGCGCGCCAGCACCATCTGTGGCGGACGCCAATCAATATCGCAAAAGTTTAAGCGTAGACCCTTAATGGAAACACTCGTTTCTGACACGTCACGAAAATGCGCTACGAATTGAATGAACGGCAATATTCTATGCGTATAATAAAGGAACTGGTAGTGAGAAGCAATGCATACTTACCATCATTCAGCAATTTAGAGAATGGCTGTAACATTTCCACAAAAGACAAGTGGTTTCGTGCACAAACATCGTTGGCTAGTGGGCTGCATGTCACCCCCACCAGCGGAGAAAATATATTTTGTATGATCTCACGGGCATTATAATTGTGCCCTGTTAGATGGATCATGGTAGCTGTCCAGGTACTAACTAGTTCCAACACTTTTACTTCGGTCTTATTACACTAATTTTGTATTTTATGATTACTGTTTATTGTTGTAACACGGTGCAAGCCTATAAGACGTAAATAAGATCAAAACAATCAAAAATCCCAACTACATGCGAAAAGGTAAAAATTGTTGAACAATACAAATTTGCGATTAATCAGCTGTTTACACAGAGTGGGAAAGATGTAAAAATTCCAATCGGTTACTAACTACAGGGGGCGTTGAATGAATGGCAATAGCGAGTTTAGACAAAGAACGTAATGCAGCTTTTTTGCTGCATTTAAAATTCAACATTTAGCACTTTCGAACATATGTTTTCGAAGAGCGTTCATGCTATCGCATTTAGCAAATGTACATTTACACGAGTTCGAAATCGTATGCTTTTGACAAACAGCCGTGTTCCAGTCGCTTATTCAGATACGTATCTATTACGATCAATTCTCACGCAGAAGATAATGTGCAAAAACCCTACTGAAAAGGAAAAAATAAATTTTAAACCAAAACTTCAATACAAAAATTTTAATTGTTTTAACCATGACCGACCATTTGTTTATGTATATATTCATTTGTCGCTGCTGTCAATTAAAATTTCCTCAATTAATTAGGAAAGAAAACAAACAGAATTGATCACAAATTGATCCAGATTTCTATCAGCATCAACGCAGCTAGCAACCATGAACGAAAGACACAAGATCACGCGGGAAGGAAAGAACGAAAAAAGTTATTTTCTAGCTGCCGAAATCTCGACGCCATCTTTGTTGTAAGAAGTAAACAGCGAAGAGAACGGAGAAAACCGCGAAATTGTTGAACGCATGAAAAATCATTTTTATTATGCAAATTCTTCTATAAATCGTGCCGTTGTGTTAAATTATTCTTTATCTTATGTGTACACACGTTGTCACAAGCGGTAATGAAGAAAATTGCAGTAAAAAGCCACCATCAAATTGTAAACAACGAAGAAATGTAAATAAACGGCTAATGTCAAAATCGTTCAACTTTCTTCCTAAATGCGATTCTAACGGGCTAGTCTCCTGCCCGCGTGATCTTGTCTTTTTGGTTCATGGCTAGCAACTGATGGTTGAGGTTGGATTCGAGGTACATCCTCTTGCTTTATTTCGGTATCACCTGGTAAAATTGGCGTTATCTACGGAAGCAGCTGACCTAACAGGCGTAGGTTTGTTGATGGAACTAGGTTTTGTCACTGTTGTAAGGAAAATAAATAAATAATTGATATGGGCGGAAATACTATAGGGACTTGCCGAAATTATCCACCATTTCCTCGAATTCTAATTGCGAACTAAATATATGTTGTGCGTTTCTTATGGGCTTTGCTGGTAACCAAGGAGGCTTCCTACTCGGCGGAAATTCGTTATCCGTGAAACTCAACGACAGCGAAACCTAAAAGTCATGAGGAACCTGATCATGAGGAAGCCGGTAGTGGCTTCACATAAAAAGTGGCCAAATCCGGTCGAATAATGGAATGTGTCGCTCCAGTATCCACTGTCAGTACTCTTTCCTGCCCATTCACACATCCAACAATAGTGAGGTTGCTCGCATTCCGGCCAATTTGTGAGACGGAGATTATGGGCCCTTCAACTTCTGGAGCCAGCACGCGGCCCTTCCTGCTGGCTCGTTTCAGTTTAACGACTGATTGGAGTTGGCTTCGTCTCCTTCAGCCCTGCGTTTGCGTCCTGCTGAATTGTTGAGCCCACTGGAACTTGCGCTGCAATCGCGGGCGAAGTGGCCTGGCTTTCCACATTTAAAACATTTGCCAGAGCCATGCTTTTTCTCGCCCAGCAGTTGGATAATCTTCTTCAGCATTTCATTTGTCTCGTCCGGTGTTTCCACTTCCACGCGATGTGCTCTGTAGGCTGGTCTGCTTAGGAGCGCCGCCGTTTCACGCGTCTGAGCATACGAGACGGTTTCAGCAAATGTTGCCTTTGGATTCGCGTACGTCTCTCGCTTGGTATACATGTCCCGCATTCCGTTGATGAACCTCTGGATTTTTACTCTTTCAAGGTGCTCACCAGATGCGTCTCCAATTGCCAAATGAGCCAGCCTTTCAATCTCAGAGGCGAATTCCTGTAAAGTCTCGTTGGATTTCTGGCAGCGATTCTCCAGCTCCATCTGGTAAATCTGTCTCCTGTGCTCGCTACCATAACGTCTTTCCACTGCACCCATTAACGCATCGTAACTGTTCCTTTCACAATCAGGAATAGTCTGCAAGATTTCCGCTGCAGGTCCTTTTAATGCAACGAACAATGCAGCGGATTTATCCTCCATGCTCCAGTGATTTGCTGTAGCTGTCTTCTCAAACTGGAGCTTAAAGACTTGGAAAGGAATCGTGCCGTCAAAGGATGGGGTTTTTTACCTTGGGAGCGTTCGTCGAAGTAGCTGGACGATTCAACTGCAAACCCCGGAAACGATCTTCAAGCTCATCCACCTTAGCTTCGACTTTCTCCTGTTTTTCCCTAATAAGCGCTTCAATTTTATCTTGTCGTTCCTCGATTTTATCCTGTCTCTCTCTCAGTTCCGCGTTATTTTTGAATAAATTCTCTTGTAGCTGAGTAATCTTTTCATCTAGCTGCGATGATATGCGTGTTTCCTGCACTTGCAGCTGGGATGAAATCTGTGAGGACATCTTTGACATACGTGTATCCTGTGCTTGCATCTGTGACGACAGCTGTGATGACATCTGTGACATGGCAGCCAATAACGTGTTCATGTCCATAGATGTTGATGAACTTGGAGACTTTTGCTGTTCTTCAACCTTCCCGGATGTCTGCTGCACATCCTTCGACGAACAAGCGGCCTCATCCTTCTGTTCATCCTTTGCGAATGCATCGTCAAGTTTACCCTGGAAGTCGTATTTGTCCACGTCGATGCCTTCTGCTTCCATAGCCTCTCGCAGCCGTGATAGTAAC
>NW_023459304.1:0-64766 GCF_013731165.1 Rhagoletis pomonella | reverse complement strand
GACTTGATTTGGAAAGAGTATATCAATGCCATATTTGAAATCAAATGAGTACACTGCAGCTAAACATTGAATTCAAAACTAACTATGAATCTCACTGTTTGTACGGTGTTTCTTACTCACCTTATAGAGTTCACAGCAATGAGTTTATACTGTTTAGATGGAAGTGAGTAAACTCATGCTGTTGTCTGGTACATACACCCACTATAATTGTTCTTAAGTGTTCAGTCAAAAATATTTGAAACACAAAATTTTTGTTTAGTTTCTTCGCGTATTTCATTCCTCTTCTCTCCCTCGCTAATTTGAATATATGTATGTATGTACATCTATACATAGTATGAAGGAAGGTCGAGATTTTTTGTAAGCGGTAATCTCGAAAACTACTGAACGGCTTTTGATGAGATTTTCTCTAATATATTCTGTATCGATAGGAGAGTAACGTTTTTAATTTAGAATTTTAATAGGGTTGCCACCTGTTAAGAAAATTACTATATTTAATTCTAATAAGCGACCGCGTCAGTTCTGCACCGTCCCTGTCCAATGAAAGGACTTAGCCTCTGGATGTGTAGTAATGTATTATTTTTCTGAGTAAGGTTTCCACCTGTTTAACAACTATAAGATCTTCACCGTTCGTTGGATAAAAAATGAGATACCAAATGAAAGTGCGTGGCCTTCGCATGTGCAAAAACTTTAAGTGTTTTGAGTGGGGTTGCCACCTATTTAAAATTACTATCTTCTATGCATAGTATAAAGGAATGGCGAGAAGTTTTAACCACGCTACTGAACGGATTTAGACAAGATTTTTTATGTATATAATAACAGAAGTACATGATGACATATGATTCTCCAAATACGTAAATATATATACATATGCATACATTCATGGCGTGGCGAAGCCTCGCGCATCCGCGGGCGACTAGTAGTATATATATGCATTTTTAAAACGTGTTTCCGCGAACACTGTATTAAAAAATTTAGACAGCAAAAAAGTATAAATGCAGTATTTTGGAAAAAACCTAAGTATCCATTTTTGGAATCCATAAAAAGTATTATACGGCGAAAGAAAGTATAGATACGAGCGTTAATCTTCTAATATATAAAAATCTTGTTTCACGGTGTTTGTGGTCGAACACCTCTTAAACGGCTCTACCGACCTTTCTGAACTTTTTTGTGTATATATGGTAGGTATGAGAATCGGATGATCGGGTATATCAAATAAAACACCTCTTTGAGGTAAAATTTTCGAGGGACGAAAGCTGAACTAGAAACACAAATTTCAATTTCGTGACGAAAATTATACGCAATTTTTAACTGCCTTGGAAACGTACGGAAAATCTTTTTTATTCATACGAATCGTTGCGAAAGTTCTGTTTTTTTTTATTTTGTGTTTCTAGCAGTAAACGGAATTTCGCAACGTTCTGAATAAATAAAAAAAGATTTTCCGTACGTTTCCAAGGCAGTTAAAAAATGCGTATAATTTTCGTCACGAAATTGATATCATAAATTATGTGTTTCTAGCTCAGCTTTCGTCACTCGAAAATTTTACCTCAGAGAGGTGTTTTATTTGATATCAATTATTTTGGGGTAGCAAATTTAAAATCGACGAAAATACAAACAATAATCTAAATGTTTTATTATTCTCAAATAAATTGCTAAAAATGTTATCTAAATCTAAGTTATATATTCAAATCGATGGGTACATTGAAACACATAATTTTTCCAATACGGAATAAAACCGAAAAGGAATGATCATTAGGGCGGGTCGAAAATCTAATTTTTCTCAAATCCCTTGGTAATAGTGCAAATATATTGTATCATAAAGTCAACAACAAGCCTGCAAAATATTCGTCTTTTATTTTAATTGTGAGCGCCCGCGCATCGACCGCGAAGTGACCCACAGCATACTAGTCGAATAGGACCAATTCTTTTTAAAAATTCAGGGTTCAGCAAAAAGGTTTGGTGCATATTATTAGATAACGAATCCGTTAACGCAAAAGATAAAGTCAAGCGACCTCAGTGGTAGTTTAAAAAATTGGCTTTTTTCGAATTTCAGGCACCAGGCACGCCCCCAAAGGCCTACGAATCGAAACATCCTGGAACAAAACCTTCCTATTTTTTTTTGGTACTTTCATTCCTGAAAGTTTGAAAAAAATTAAATGAAGGTACGTACAGACGCTACACACATCGCAAAGCATCTCGTAGTAGAGACACGAACCAAAACACATTTAGCTCTATATCTTTCCAACTAGTAGCCGGAGCTCAATATATAAGGTATCGTTTGAAAGGTATTGGCCTATAGAATAACACGAAATATGTTGGGTGTACTCACATAGCCCCTTAAATCGGCAAAAGCAAACAAATTTTTTTCGTTTCGCAACAGTTTAGCCAAATTTTTAAGAATCCGGTTAATCGTTACATGTCGATTGGACGTCTGGATAAAAACTTCCAAATCTCGTGTATATATAAGCGAGTCATTTCAGCATGCTACTGTGGCTGCTTTCGTCACTCGCGCGCACTGCCGTACGCTGTGTTTTCATACCGCTAGGTGCAGGGGGCGTGGCACCTCCCATACAAATCGAATTTTTCATATTGCATATCTCTGGAAGTGTTCATGGTAGAGTACTCGAACATGGTATGAAGATATGTAAAAACAAGCGTATACTCATGGGGAAAAATTGCGGTTATTGGAAAAGGGGGCGTGGCACCTCCCATACAAAGCGAATTTTTCATACTGCATATCTCTGGAAGTGTTCATGGTAGTGAACATGGTATGGAGATATATGAAATCAATCCCATACTCTTAGAGAAAATTGGGGCTATTTGAAAAGGGGACTTGGCGCCTTTCAAACTCACCGAAACTATTACGTATGTATCTTTGTATACGTATACACTTTTGCTAGGTTATTTAAGACGGCAATGGAAATATTGTTCTGACAACCGCCAAACCCTAATATTACAAGATAAATGCGTCACTGAAAATCATGAACGTGAACTGTTGGTGAAAATATTGGACCAAAATGTTTCAATAAAAAAATTAATTTTTTGCGGAACGAAGTTCGCCGGGTCTGCTAGTAATACATATAGTATTCATCTATTAGTTATTTTTTGTTAAATTAATGTTATTTAGTTGTTATATTGTTATTAAACGAAAAAGACGCTTAAAAATTCGCTTATTGTTATGGCTTTGTACTGATTTTTGATCCTAACTGTACTGATTATGTCACTAAAATATCTGGCGACCCTATGTGTAACTTTTAAAAGTAATTTTTACATTAAAGAAGAACTTTTTACAAGTAAGTTTTTATTTTGTTATTAGTTTACGTGTTTAGTTTTAAAATTGTAGTTATTTAAAAAAGTTCTATAAAAATAACAAGAAAATAGTTATTCCCCTGGGTATCCTCATTTGATTTATATAAAAATATTTGTTGAGCCGTTTAGTAAGCCCTCACAAAAATTTAGCGCCCCCTTTGCACCACTTTAGGAGTAATTGTATTTCGTTTACAGCTACCAAATAATCTATTCGCATGAGGTGATTAGAAAATAAGAAATACAAAAATACAAAACCGAAACGATGAATCTCCAAATTTTTAATTTGTTACGAGACCCCCGTGTTGTCCAAGGTCAACCAGTACTATATTTTTCTGTTATTATTATTTATTTCATGTAAATATCAAAATGTAAGCATCATGTTTCAAATCAAAGTGGGTAAAACCATTGTTCGCAAAGGTCGAATGCTGTTATTTTTGCTTAAATTGTTTTAAACCATCGCATAATATTAATTTCCTGCATCTCTAATCAATTTTATTAGTTAATTATTTTTGTCCAGCTAAATCGTCAATTTTTGCTTGTGTGCAGCGACTAGAAAGGGCTGGCCGGTAAGGGACTTAAGTCGAATGAAGAGGTCACTGAAACAAACGCTTATTTAGAGGAACTCGAAAAACATCCTATTTAGAAAGAAGTAAAAAATCGAAAAATAACACGCTTTTATGATTGTACAGAAAATAAATTTTAGTTTTGCTTCTGTTTTTTATAAAAAAATCGCAATTTCATCAGTCTCCCATTAATTTCACGTTGATAATGGGGCTGTGTTCTTTCCACCTTTTTGCAAAAACAAATTTGTGAAAGTGAAAATAAAAAAAAGTTGCATTTTACAAAAAGAGTATAAAACATTTTCTTCAAACTCATTTACTTGTGGTGATTTCGTATCTACCAAAAAATGTTGCCCTTGCATGTTGCAAAATGTGTTAAATGTTACACTCCACCCTGTAAAACGGCATGACATTTTAAGAAACGAACACTAAATTTGTCCACCGTTTGCCTTTATTTTAGAATTGAACACGAAAAGAGAAAGGGGCAATCAAAATGCGACATTGGTTGGTAGAAACGGACACCATTAAAAAATGTGAATATTCTGTTTTGTAGAAATAAGAAAATTAATAAAAATATCAAGCTGCTTAAAGAATTGTTCAGTTGCGACAGCCATACTTTTTTTCTTGAGAGCGTAAATAAATTTATATTTAGATTTGGAAAGCAAAGATAGTATACTGCTTTTGCAATAGTTTTTCAAAACAAAACTTTTGGAAATAATAATATGAATGAGTTGAGGATATTAGGTATTTTGAAAGCTAATGGTGATTTCGTTTCTACCAAAAAATGTGGCCTTTTGATTGCCCCTTTCTCTTTTTTTTGTTCGATTCTAAATTAAAGGCAAAGGGTGAGAAAATTGTGTGTTCGTTTCTTAAAATTTCGCACTCTTGTAAGGCAAAAAAGGCACATTCTCTGCCCACTGAAGCTTTGTCAGGGGAGATGGTTGCCCTGGAAATTATATGGTTGTTTAAAACGACAATATTATGAAATGCGTGAACTAGACAAGGGCAAGAAGGCAAAAACATGCCTTTTTACAGGGTTTAGTGTAACATCAAACACATTTTGCACCGGTGAAGGGCAAAATTTTTTGGAAGTTTCCACATTTTTGAATATAGCAAACAAAAGAGATTACATATTTCAATTTTATGAATATTTTGTCTTCCAAAACATTGCATTTATTAAAATCTTGATTTGTTAAAGAAGCCATGTGGAAAACATTTTTTACCAGGGGCCGTAAATAAAATTAATTTTGAAATGGAGAATTAAAAAAGGTATGACAAAAGGAAATTTATATTATGTTGAGCAAGTAAATTCTATTCATATTTTTGTGCCAAATGCCAAATTAGCCTGATTGTTTTTGAACAGAAAAAAGGCGGTAATATTTAAAGACGTGAACAGAATATTTTGAAGTTTCGTAAACAAATTTTTTCAGATTATTTTTAAATTTCTTTGACTTTTTGTATTTTTGCGGAAATTTTCAGTTCCACATTTTAATCTTAACTTCGCTTTTTATGAATGACAAAAAACTTAAAAGGAATATTTCCCTTTTTATTAAATATCAGCCAAATATTGCGTTTAATTTTGGTCCCCAAAAATTAACAGGGAAAAATTGGATCATCTTGCTTAAGACAATTAAAGACAAAGGTTCACTAACATTTGTTCATTTTATCGTAAAATTAGATATGGCTCATTCCACGGTGACGGGTGTGACTTCTGAACTTACATTTTAAGGTTTAGTTCTTAAACTATAATACAAAGTTCTTTAAAACGATTATATTATGTTAGGTTTCCGAGGTAGACTCAATGCCTAGAAATTTCAAAAAAAGTGAATCCAAATGAGTTATATGAATTTTAGCCACTGTGACGGGTGCAAGGTTTGGCAAATTGCATTAAATCAAAATGTTCACTACCACTAGGGCTTTAATGGTAGTGCTTTTAAAATTTCACTAAGTACCACTATATGGTTAGTGATAGTGCATTTAAAATTTCACCAATCAAAATTTCATCAATGTTAAATGCAATGAGTTTTAATGTATAACTCCTTCTATTTCTAAGTAGTCTGTAAGTAACTGTGTTAATCTAGATTACTACTAATTGAATAAATAAATAAATACATATAGTGGTAGTGAAATAAAGTGTTCACTTTCACTATCTGGTTAGCGGTAAGGGAAAGTTTCGCTATCACTGACAATTACACTGGCTCACAGATTGAGGAAAATTTGTGATCTGTAATATTTTATAACCATTTCCTTACAACAGGTTTGTTAAAAAATTTATAACCACTAACTACATAGTGGTAGTGAAATTTGAAATGCATTACCACTATGTACATAGTGCTAGTGAAAATAATTTTTCATTACCACTAACCATACGCCAGAAACCAATTTGTTACTACCACTATGCACACAGTGGTAATGCATTTCAAATCTCACTACCACTAATCGAATGGCGGTAATTAAATGCCCAGTGCATTAAAAATTTAGTGCATCGTGCCCAACCCTGGACGGGTTTAACGAGTACGCAAACCAAATTAGCTACTACTTGTATCAGAGTTTTTCTGCTAATTATGTACTCTGCTTATGGTTTTAAGTAGTTCATTGTATAGTGAAATAAACATTTTCAACATTTGCGCTGAAGTTGCTTACCTCTATTTCAAATTATAGATTATATGTTCCAAATTCAACTTTGACGGGTGGGACTTGACTTTGTGACGGGTGTAACAAATGGAAGATGAATAAATAAATACACATTATTAAACTATTAAAATAACAAAAAAAAAAAGGATTTTACAAACACACAAAAGATTCTGCCACCTAAAGGCACACTTTTCATCTTCACTGTCTGAGTAGACGTCGTTGTAAAGTAACTTATTTTTAAATAGCTTTTTATGATTAGCTTTATCATCGATGCTGACAAACAGATATATGATACATTTCAGATTAGCAGATAAGTAACACAGGCTGACAAAATTTTTACCCAGAAACCAGACTATACTTTCCCAAAGGTTTTCGGTGCGCTGAATTCAAATCTGGCCACAGAATTGCTCTATCACATCAGGATTTTGAGATATTCTAACCAATAAGTGCAAAAGCCAGAGTAATTTTTCTCAAAAAAATACAAAAAAGGTGTTAAAGTACAAGTCTTTCTCTTTGAAATGGCGCTGAGTTTGCTCAAATATCTTGTTGCTTCGCTGAGATATTACAATTTTAAGTTTACGGATTTTCACATGGATTTCACATGCGGATAGTACACATGGCCGCTATGTCATTTACACGATTTTCAAGATATAGAAAAATTGGAAAATCACAAAAACAGAGACTGGTAAATTTATTACAAATTATTTTTGTTTAACAAACGTTATAGGTGCATCAGAACTCATGTTTGTATTTCTTAAATATAGAAAAAAGAGATAAATTACAAACTTATGGCGTTTTATTTTTTATTAAAAAAATTTGCCTTACATTGTAATATTTGCACTAGGTTACTTTTCGTCCTAAAAATGGCTATATTAGTATAACGTATTTTGCCTAGACGGAGGGCAACATTTTCAGAAAATGAAAGGGCTGAAGAAAACATGCCAACATTATTTCGAAAAAAGAAAACGCCATTAATTTATATCGAACAATTAAAATAGCAGAATTGTATTTTTATATCTATATATTCGAAACACTTGTTTTAATGCCCTACTCACTCTCTCACATGCCTGTCTCAGAGCAATAATAAGCAACAATAAAGTATGTTGGCACCATGATACAATTATTCACAGGTATTGTCTTCCCATAGAGTTTTGCTTCACATCGATATTCGTGCTCTTTGATTCTCATTCCTTATTTTCTAAGTGTTGCAAATAAAACTTCGCACTTAAATTTAAGCCATTCATAACAAAAATTGTATAAAGAAAGTCCCCGCTACATCCTTCTTTGGAAAGAACACAGTGACCCAAATATAAAATGGGAGGCGAGATTTTAGCAAGTGTTGACTACTTTTATTTAGTTTATTTAATGTTTATTATCATTTTTTTTATGAAAATATAGGTGATTACTCAAAAAACACCATATACAGTAAAACCCGCTAAGTACCTCACGAAAAATGTCAGTTTTTTGAGGTACTTAGACGGGTTGGGTACGTAAAAGAGCCCGCTTAAGTACCTCGATGCGGGTACTTAAGCGAACATAATTATTGATGTAGTTAATCTTCTTGTTAACTTATATAAATAAGTTCTTGAATAAAGCATGAACTTTTAATGAAAACTAAGATCGTAGCATTATTTAAACACATAAATACATAAAAAAAATTCTTTAAAAAAATCGATAAAGCATCGTTATATAATTTTTACAAGAATTCAGTTCTTTAAAGTCATTAATTATACATATTTATACATACACACAGTGTTGGACATATCTCTCATTTCGGACCAAATTCAAAATGATGTTGTTTGCCACTTATGCTTATTTATTAATTTTTAAGATTTTTCAATAAAAACACAGTTAATTGCCTAATAAATGCCATATAAACCTAAGCGTAAAATTTTTTAGAACACTAAAAAAATCATCAAAATATCAAACTTTTTCTCAGAATTGTTTATAGCCCATTCAGTTTTAGAGTAATAATGTGCAAGTTTCAAGTGGCTAAAAATTACCGTTGATTTTTTAGAATTTTGTTTACTGAACGTGTTGCTGGAGCACTTAAAAGGGGAAAATCATAAGTAAAATGGTAAATGGGGTACGAAAAATTTAGGTACTTAGGCGGGTTGGGTAAATAAGCGGGGAGGTACTTAAGAGAGGGATTTTCTTCAGATTACATTAAAATATTCACGGTGCCCAAAAATGTTGGTTACTTAAGTCAACAAAAAATTGTCAGTAATCAACGGTAAGTGCCAGCTACCATAAATAACTATACTAAGATTTTAAATAAAAAAAAAATGCAGAATTTTCATAATTTTTGCATAAAATATGAAACTTGGATTTAAATGGTGTTTGTAAGTAATCAGCTATACTTTCATAAAAAAATAATAAGCTGAAATGTCGCGTCCCAGTTCATATTTGGGTCACTGTATATTCACATAAAGTATTTTTAAGACCTTTCGGATTAAGTAAAATTCCTTAAATTGTATATACTTAACACAGTCCGACATGAAAATTTTCTCCGAGGTAAGGCTAGCAGTTTCTAATAGATTTTAGATCGCCAAATTTTAAAAAATGGAAGCTTACATATAAGTACATATATTTAAATTTTAATAAAATAGGGAAATAGCGAAATCGGCTACTTTTTTTGCAAAACGGCGAACAAATCGACTGCCGGCTAAATCGAATTTTCTCCGGCTGTTTGCTATCGCAACCGGCTAAATCTAGACGAAAGATGGCTTAAATGGCAACACTGGTTACGATGCTGACGAATTGTTCTCTCCACTGACCATTTAAATAACGTAAAAGAGATAATAGACTACGAAAATCAGTCTTATCAAATTTAAAGCAAATTAACATATCATATGAGTTTGTAAATGGTAAAACCTAAAGTAAAAAATATCTGATTTTAAGATAACTTTCGAAATTTTAGCTTTCAGTCTTGAAAGTTGGATTTGTTTACGCTTACTTCAATACCAGAAATAATACACTCAAATTCTTAAGTTTAGTTTAATTTCGTTCGGTATCGATATTTATAAAGTATGAATGAAATAATTCGTAATTATTCGTTTCTTAAGTATTTACCAAATTTTGCATTTTATTTTTACGAAAGAAATATTAAAGGCCAGTTTTTTTAATAAAGTTGTTATCGTTTTATTACGGAATGCCTACTCATTCCGATTATGCTCAATTGATCTAATGAGGCCATATTACTTATGTAGTATCGTTAATAAAATTACACGTAAAAAGTAATGTTTTGAGAAGCCTTTGACCCGTAGAATTTAGTTTAATAGTATTTTCATATAAATATGTACCCTAGGGTGATCATTGAAATATGAAAATCACGGGGCACTACTTATTTTGTTGTACGTACACGAAAATTTCAAAATTGAAATAGGGTCGCTACCAGGGTTGGAAATTGATTTTTTTTATCGCGAGAACTCGACGTTGATGCTGACCAATTTACATGAATACTTTTCAATAATATGTAAAATTTGTCAGATTTAAAATCAAACATTTTTTTTTTTAATTTATGCGATTTAAAAAGCTTAAAATTTGTCTAACCCAGGTAGCCACTCTTAGGTGATCCATACAAAATTTAAATTTAATAATTTAAGGACCACCCTAATATGCACACATAGCCAAGTCAGTGTTACACTTTTGTGACCAAAAACCATTTCCTCTTTTATTTTAAGGTGAACGTCCATATAAATGCCACTTGCCGGATTGCGGACGCGCTTTCATTCAATTATCAAACTTGCAACAACATTTGCGCAATCATGACGCACAAGTGGAACGCGCCAAAAATCGTCCCTTTCATTGCAATATCTGCGGAAAAGGCTTCGCAACAGAGTCCAGCCTTCGCACACACACTTCGAAGGTCAGTAATGATGTTGACAAAAACAACAAGGCATATCCGAATATTAAAGCATTTAATTGGCTTATTTTTAGTGAATATCCCAAAGCCAATGTTTTCTTTAGTTGAAATTGGTCACTCAAATATTAAGCGCCGAACAAATGCACATATGTAACTTTACCCTGTGGAGAAACGCACTAGTGCCGAACTGGTTTGGTTCTTAAATTCATTTTAACTCAGTTGCGATCACACTCACACAATCTTATATTGCGAACAGGGTTACCACTGAAAAACTGCCTTTCCGACCAAGAACTGGTTCAAAAACCGTGTAAATTAATTAAATTAGTTAGTAGCCTTCGGAGTAAATGACGTGAAAAATCGTAGCATAAAATAAAATTCCGACGTAGGTTTTTTATACATCGCTCATTTGCCATCCATTATTATGTATATATGTACATAAGTACGGTAAAAATAAACCTTACGGTTTGGAAGGTCAAATGTCCGGGTCTAGTAGTCCGGGTCGAGTTGCGGTTAAAAACTATAAGATTCTCCGATTTACAGGAAATATAGCTAACAATAAGTGGTATTATTTTTCATTTCCGTGTATGATAAAAAATAACATATTCTGTAAACACGTACAATTGTTATTAATATGCATTTGAGTCGCTGTTATAGTGCCATTTAAAATATTTTAACAACCTTGTCATTTCCCTGTCAACCTATTGTCGATTCACAACTGAATTTCGAAGAAAAATATCTGACTTATTTAATAAATATATAAACATTTTTGAAGTGAGCTCTTTTATTTGGGTCTTGATTTTATTTGAATTTAAAATACAACTTAACTTTTAACAGATATTGTGTGATGGATTAACACCCCAAATACATTAAACATACAAACATTCTCATTAGCGAAATATGTGGCAAACTATCGCGACTATAGACAGTGCTGCCCTATCGACAAAAAGTGACTTTCGACACAATCAATAGTTGCCCAAAACCCATAGCCAACCATCTACCACCACGCCACCACTACGAGTTAGCTTATAATATACGTAGTAGCGAATACAACTTATGGGAAAGCTAAAAATGCCCGACACTGTTTTAATTTCATATAGGTCCCAGGCTCGAGGACACGTCAGCACAGACCAGCTTTTTTCTAATTTTAGCTTTTAATTAGGTAATCTTATAAAATTCCACAGAATAATTCTCAATCTCATTGAAAATATATTCCCACTTAAAATAAAAAGGCTGAAACAAAACCATAGAGATATCTTCTAAATTTGTCCGTTTTTATTAGGTGGTTTCGGTTCTGTGTTCTTATTTCGATAGCTCCGAACCAGTTCTAAATTCAATAGATGAGATCTGCATAGTTCGTTTTGCATCCCTTATTCTCTCTGCTCTTGGTTTGCATACTTTAGATAGAGATTTCTAATGAGTAATTTTTTATTTTTTTATGACAGATTTTGGATCACAATGAGTAATTTTAAATTTTTTTTGTGACAGATTTTGGATCACATTTTGTGTGACTATTTCGAAGTTAGCGAAATTGCGTATTTATAACTAAACAGAAACGTTTACAAAAAGATCTTTTAGAAAACGATGAATTTTTAATTGTTTTTGCTTCTTGCATCAAAATATAGTGTTTGGCAAAAAATCTTTAAAAAAGGAGCCTAGGTAAAATTTTTGGGGCTGAACACATAACAGACAGCCTAACTACCCCCATTTATGTACATATGTTCAATCGTCTGTCAAACACCCTGTATAATTTTCTTGAAAAAGTGGACTTAGCAACTTTTCACTTTAAGCTAACGATATGCTGTTTTAAACAGCAAAATAAAGCAGTTTTGTAAAAGTACCGCATTTTGCTCTTTTGGGATGGTGGGGATCTGGTTTGGCAATAAAGAACCAGTACTGAATTACAAATTTGATTCACTAGTTTGGTTTTCTCTGCAGGGTAATTACACTTGTGTGTATGTATGTGTGTTCCATACATGTGTACATATGATTAATTAGGGGAGTTCACGATGAGTAGCATTTTAGGTGTAAAATTGGAAAAGCAACAAAACATGTGCTAGATTGCTACGTAGCAACGTTACACCTAAATGCTACTCAAGGTGAGCACCCATATTGGTAACACAGAAAATATCATACATAAAGCAATTGTATGTATGTGCATGTGATAGCATCTCAGAGTTGATTGAGTTTTAGTTGCTTAATTATGAGACCGTTAGTAGGTGAGTTCAGCCTTGCCTGTGTACAATGGATACATGTGGATACGACTCAGGAAATGTATTGAAATTTCTGGAAAAAACTTTAATACGATTTTTGCGATTTCTTAATGTGTTTTGCTGTTGGCGAAAAATCCTCATACTTATTGTACATGCAAGTTTGTACTAACCTATAAAAAAAAAAAACAAAGAGAAAAAATTATAATCAAACGACCCCAGCATATTCAAAAATCAAAATTTTTTTATTTTTGTTCAATTTCATTGCGTCGATGCCGGTTGACATATTCACCACAACTTACACCCTTTCACACTCTCGTTCCACACCACAAACCATCAAAACATTTAAACACAATAAATGAATACCATAAATCGAAATTCTTCTACAAAACTAATACCGGAAACCTTATCAAAACACGAATCGCCAACAAACAAAAACCATTAAAATGAATACCCCAAATGAAAATCAAAACAGGAGCTACAGCTGCATCTTGGTGTCTTGCAGCAGCATGCGGCTTTGATTGGCGGCCCCAACGCTACTTCTTGCCCCGTATGTCACAAACTATTCTTGGGCGCCGATGCTTTGATGGAGCACATGAAGCATGCGCACAAGGAGAAGCCAGCGCCGAGTAGTAAGTATCCTTTACGTAATTGATGTAATTAAAAGACACGACAGAATTTTAAGAATGCAGTATATGTATGTACGAATACAAAATAAATTCAGATCCCACACGCTCTTTATAAGGATATTTATTTATAATTTTACCTTTCAGCAAGAGCTGAGCAATACTTTTTGGTACCTTGCTATAAAATCATCCAAAGTTTAGCTCCATTTTCAATATACATATGTAATTAAGATGAGCTTCAAAATTAAGGTCAAAAAGACCCACTATAGTATTAGTAAGGGTAGGAAAGCAAGAGATATCGTCACTAGACACGAATAAAGGCGCGAGGTCAAAAGTTGACCGCGAAAAAGGCGCATAAAAAAAAACTTCAGCGAGGAAAGACTCTTAACATAGTTGACGGCGAAGAAAGACGCGTTAAAATGTTTGACGGCCAAGAAGGACGCGTAAACTTATTTTCGCGGTCAACTATGTTTGCGGGTGTAATAGTATGTACATTCCGTTAATAGTTTTTGGGGAATAGTGCTGAAGTGACAGTCCTTCGCCAAGTATAAATCTATGATTACGCGTCTTTCTTCGCCGTCAACTAGGTTAGGCGTCTTTCTTCGCCGAAGTTTATCTTAAGCGCCTTTTTTCGTAAAATTTTTGTATGCGTCTTTTTTCGCCGTCGAAACACTAGCGCGCCTTTATTCGTGTCTAGTGACGATATGTATATTGATAGTAGATATACCGATATTCTTTTATCGATATCGCTATATCGACATAGACGATAATTTTTTTTTTCTAAAACACGGCATTTATTTGTTATACCCGAGAGAACTTGTGCACTTTGTTCGCATGGACAAATGTATACGGCTCATTCCATCTCAAATCACCCAGGCCGGGGGAAAGTGAATTTAAGTTTGCGATAAAACGCACAGGGATTGTTCCTTGAACAATTTAAGGAGACACGTATTTTTTCTTCTTGCTCAGAAATGCGAATTTTTCGAATAATGAATTTTTTTCTTTTTGAGTACGAACGCTTCTTTTTTTCCTCTCTCAATAGCAACTTTTGATGAAATCGCTTATAACTGCCGCAAAAAAGCAAGGATTTTAACGTTTTTTTTTTTTTAATTGCAGATATTGATCTACTGAATCGATCTAGTGAACTAAACATCAGTAATTGTTTATTAATAATTAATTATTGTTTATAAAAAAATTTTTTTTTTCAAATTGATTTTTTTCAAATTGCCACAACTTTTTTTCTCTCAAACTTTTTTGTCTATAAGGGAATAGTATAAACTATTTTCAGTACGAGTAACAATATGCCCAAATTCGTCGTTTTCGAGTTATGGTTTTTTTTTTCTGAATATGCACTTATATGATGCTAGCAGATTTCGTGCCAGTTGAGGACGCAAAAATTGTTGCCCATTATGATAAAATTTCCTTGCTGGAAATTTTTTGAGGTTGCCCGATCAGAGCCAAAAGTTTTTCCGAATTGGGCTCTAATTTTGGCCCAATTGGGGCCCAATTAGCGATTTGCCCAATCTACCGAAGATTTCCCCAACCAGTGCTCACAATTTGCTCAAAGTGAACATGCATACGCAATTAAAACATTTTTATCGATAAAATCACACATACACACATCAAAATTCCCTACGAAAAAAAAAATATATTTTTTTTTTCTTGAAAAATTTTCCACATACAAATTTTTTGATTAAAAAAAATAGTTTTTGAAAATATGCCATCTCAAAAATAATTGGAAAAACTCACAATGATAGCTCTGAGTATTACGCAATATTTAAGTATAATGTTATGGGGTGCACTCTACAATAATTTGAGTTATGAATTTTTTTACACCGAAGTTGAGTAAAATGAGTACATTACAATTAAAAAAAAAAAAAATTAATTTTGTTTAGAATTTGTTTGAGTATGCAATTTTGTAGCCCATTAAATTTGAGTATAATAAAGTTCAGTTGTTAAGCTACTGCAAAATTGCGTTGATTTTTAATATTGTTTATGCTCACGGCTTCTTGCACTTTTTATTTATCGATGAAAAGGCCTAAAACCATTTTCAAAGAAAATTTAAAAAAAAATTAACGGCTGTTTTGCAATCTCTTAAAACTTCCACTTTATTATACTAAAATTTAATGGGCTATAAAACTGCATATTCAAAAAAATTCCAAAAAAGTTTAAAAAATTTGTAAATTGGTAATGTACTCATTTTACTCAACTTCGGTGTAAAAAAAAATTCTTTACTCAAATTATTGTAGAGTGCACCCCATAACATTATACTTAAATATTGCGCAATACTCAGAGCTACCATTGTGATTTTTTCCAATTTTTTTTTTGAAATGGCATATTTTCAGAAAGTAATTTTTTTTTTATCAAAAAATTTTTAAGTGGAAAATTTTTCAAGAGAAAAAATTGCGGCAGGTATAAGTGATTTCATCAAAAGTTGCTAATTAAGAGAGGAAAAAAGAAGCGTTCGAACTCAAAAAGGAAAAAATTCATTATTCGAAAAATTCGCATTTCTGACCAAAAAAAAAATACGTTTCTCCTTAAATTGTTCAAGGAACAATCCCTGTGAGTTTTATCGCAAACTTAAACTCACTTTCCCCCGGCCTGGGTGATTTGAGATGGAATGAGCCATACATAAATGATCAGAATGAAAAGAGAAGTCGATTAAGCCATGTCCGTCTGTCCGTCCGTCTGTAGCTTGCCCTTTATCCAAGGTAGGTTGGTATTGAAAATGGGCGAAATCGGTCTGTAACCACGCCCACTTCCCATATAACGCAAAAACTGCGATATTTCAGTAAATATTAGATGCAAATTGTTGAAAATTAGTATGTGGAGTAGAATTGTAGTAAAAAAATAATTATATTATGAAATTTTTGGAATATGGATGTGGCACCGCCCGCTTATGATGAAATGCTGTATCTCAGTAGCCGCTTCACCAATCCCTACCAAACTCGGTACGATGCTCGATGCTAGCTAAGAGATCTGTTGAAAATCTTTGAAATCGGGTAATAAACACGCCCACCTGCCATATAACGGTAATTTACAGAAACACGAAATTGCCGCCGCCCACTTATGACCACAAATGTGTATCTCGCTAACCGAATTATCAATTTCTACCAAACTCGGTGCACTTAATAACCTTGGTTCGAAACGGACTAAAATTACACCCGCTTCCCGTATAATGTTAAATTTCAGAAATACGAAAACTCCGACATTTCTATGAGGACGCTTATTTACTCCAAGTTAATAGTTACAACATTCTCCTAACAATAAATAAGACTGTTATAGACTTTTAGGAATTGCGCGTAGCACCGCCCACTTTATAACTACAAAGGTGTACCTCGGTAACCACTTAATCGATTTGTACCTATCTATGTTCAATTATATCATTAAGTATAACTCTGCATATTATCGGAAACGTTTGAAATCGGGTAAACATCCCTACTTATCATCAGGGCCGTTGAGAGAAAACTCGGGCCCGGGACTAAAAAATCACGGGCCCTTATATATAAATTGAATTAATTTAAAAGTATATGACCCAAATCGCCGAAAACGAAACCGAGGGGAACAATTTTTTCTCAGGCTTCGCGGATTTTTGATTATATCTAGGTCATACATATTCTGAAAATTCACTTAATCCTGAGACACCTTTAAATTAATGAATATTAAAAAGCACAACATGAAACTAAAGGTTAGTTTAAATTTTAATACCACCACTTTTTTGCGATATATTTGCTAATTACGCTTGCTTTGTATTACTTTGAAGTTAATAAAAAAGTACTCGACGAAAAAATCTGCGATTAGCTTTCTATATGAAAATGAAGTCGGCAGTGTTTTTTAATGTAATGTAACAGTCAAAAATATCGAAAAGTGTTTTGGCGCGGAATTCACCAAGCTAAAAAATGGAAAAATCTGGCTTTCTTCTTCACAATAAAATAATACAGCTTCATATACCTATAATTATCCATGTGTTTTCGGTGCAAAACTATTTCTAACGTAAATAAGTCTTTTATACTAATTGAATTTTCAGGTAAAATTATTTTATATTTAGTTAGAGATAGGGCTGATTTGAAAGCAACATGGTAAGCTATTCAACATGGTATTGATCCATAGTTAAGATTTATATTCTTTCTAACTCTACTAGGCACAGAAAATAAAAATTACGTAGAAAAAAAAAGCGTGAATTATACAATTCCAAAAAGGAACGAGGCCGAAAGAAGCAAAATAATATTACATTTACATTGAGCCCAAATGCGTCATTTGGGCGAGAAACCTCAAATGCGAGGCCAAATCACGCATTTCTCCATACAAATTCACATTTCCAGAATGACGCATTTCGACGCATTTACACAAAATCACGAACAAATGCGTTCCAATTGCCGTACTATTTTATTGAACGCACTCAGAAACAAAAGTTCCACAAAAGCTTTGGTTTGTCTTTGAAGTCAAAGCAAATGCGATCAAGCAGTGTAAACACCTTCAAATGACTGATTTCAAATCACGCATTTTGGTCCAATGTAAATGTAATATAAGATGCTAAAAGAAGAAGAAGATTTTCTGATTAAATAGTAAAAATCGATTAGAATTATTTCAAGTATTTCTAGCACTATTATTATCCTTCAAAATGCACTCTCGAATGGTGCTATAAGATTTTTCCTTCAAGAGTTACGGCCACCTGAACTGTCGTGTTGTCGAATCTAACATCGCCAAACCAATCGTATGCTTTCTAACTCATTACGCCATCTTCAACTGGCCATAGTTTCTGAAGGAATATTCATAAAGCACCATTCGAAGGCGCATTTTGAAGAGTAGGAATAGTAATAAATGGCATAGAGCAAACAAAAGTGGCCATTAAAACCATTTTTTGTGTGCCTAACCGCGAAAAACTTCAATATCTTGGCGCAGTTGTAAGCTCCCGCTCGAGTTCTACGCAGAAACGTACTTCCGAAACGACAGCTGCACAAATGCAATTTCTTTTGATCGCAAGTCTACTGAATTCATGCTACTTATTACATAAAACAGACTATAAGCCATTTAAAAACCTAATTATAATCTACACGTATGTATATCGCACAGGTAACGTAACATTATTGACCTTAAAATTAATTTTATCAGTTCAATAAATACGTAGTTCTTGAGTTATATAAGGAGAGCAAACTTTTTTGGTAATACAAAGCAGCTTTAAAAAGTAGTTCCAAAATTTGTAATGTAACAGTCCGCTGTTGAAACTTTTATTTATACTCCTAAACAGGAGATATAATATATTTTATGTATATATTAAATATTGCCACATACTTATGCTTTCAGATGCAAGAAGAAAAACTATCCGAAAGCTGTATTCTAGCGAGTTTCAGAGGTATCTGAAAAGCACTGTTAGCCAAAACGTATTGTAACAGTACGCGTTTTGGGCCATATGTAGGGCTGCCAGACGTCCCGGTTTTCCCGGACATGTCCCGGTTTTAGACGATTTGTCCCGGTGTCCCGGTCCAACCTTAAAATGTCCCGGGTTTCGTTTTAGTGTCCCGGTTTTTGATTTGATTGCACAAATTTGAATAAAAGTTCAAAAAATCACTACACTAAGAGAAAAAACGCGTTGTAATATTCAGAAAAATGTTGTGAATTCACTGAGGGAAATAACGCATAGTAAACATGAATATTTTCTATTTGATTATCGTTTAAAAATGTTCGTATTTAAAAATAATACTTTCATAACACGCACGCGTGGTGTTGATTCAAACACAACATTTAAATGCACATTTACATGTCTGGCTGTAGCTGAGTGCGCGAAGATACTTGCCACAATTTCCAGAGGGTCAGGGTTCAATTCCCATTACAACCAGCATAGAATTTAAATATTTTTTTAACTTAATTATGAAAAAGCAATGGGTAATTGCAAATCACTTCATTTTAATATGGGCGTATTTGAATTGAATATTTCTATACTAAATACTAAAATTTTTATACTTAAATGTATTACGAGTTGGGTTGGTGCTCTTTCATATGCGTATTTTTTTAATTTAGCACGCTTTTTTAATTCTAAACTTCTTTCTCTCAGTGCATCGGTTTAATTTGTGAAATAGTCACTTTCGAGATAGTTGAACTTTGCACAAGCAATAGTTGATGATTAGTATATGTACCTAAATACGTTCAAAATGACGTGCACAGAGTTTTACAATTATATTAAGGTAAAGACAGAAGTTTTAAAACAAGTTCACAGCAACGAAAAATATGACTGATATTTTAATGTTATCTTAAATTTTTTTCTTTCATGAAACCTAGAGTACTTATAAGTACAGTGCCGTAAAAAATTATTGGCTTGGAGGCTCTTTCATCAGATCACAATTTCTAATTAGATCTTTTAGAAAAATGTTGAAAATGTAGCAAGTCTGAAGTTGCCAGCAAATTTCGTTGATTTTTAGCATTTATTTTTTTTTTGCTGACAGTGTCTTCCATATAAAAAGAATTATCGAACATAGTTTGTATGGATGAAACTCTCAGTAAAAACAATACCAAAAATCAACTAAAAATTAATGGGCTGCAAAACTTCATTTTAAAAATTTTTATAAAAAGTCTGATTAGAATGTTATTTATTTTATTTTATGTTTTTTTCATAAAGAATAAAAAAAGGTTCATGCATTGTGAAAAATTCTCTGTGCTTTAGTTGTGATAAGTTGTTTTGTTTTGTTGGCGTACGTTGTAATGATCTCATGATCTCATGTTTTTATGTTTTTGTTTTTGTCTGTCAAAATAAAATTTCACTACATCCTTTCGCTCGTCGAAATGAAAGGGAAGGGAGCGAGAGGCCCTCCCTTAAGTGTCCCGGTTTGGCAACAGAGATATCTGGCAGCCCTAGCCATATGATCATTTGCTCTATTATATATAATACGCGAAGGGATTTTTTGTGCAGCATAAAAGATCTGTACCGTTCGCCCGATTTTCAAAAATGAGATGTCAAATTAAAGCGCTTAGTCTGTGGATGTGCAATACGGTTTAACTTTTTCGAAAAGAGTTGCCACCTGATCAAAAATTGCATTCAAATAATTTAATAATCAATGCCATCAGATCCACACCGATCGTTCGGTTTTCAAAAATGAGGTGTCAAATCAAAGGGCTCTGACTTTAGGTGTGCAATAAGGTTTAACTTTTTCGAAAAGAGTTGCCACCTTTTAAAAAATGAGGTTCAAAATAATACCCGAAGGCATTTTTTGTTCCGCATAAAAGATCTGGACCGTTGGTTCGATTTTCAAAAATGGGGTGTCAAATTAAAGCGCTTGGCCAATAACGAAGGAGCAGTTACATTCAAAAAAATAGAACCAAAAGTTATGGTTCTGAGATTTTGGGCCCCTTAAGAAGCCCGGGCCCAGGGTGATTCAACCCTTTCCCCCCCCCCTCTCGACGGGACTGCTTATCATGCAAAGGTAGTTCAGGAAAAGTTGAACCGACGATATTTGATACCTGCGCCGGGTGTATAAAGTTCGGTTTCGCCCGAACTTATACTTTTTTTTCTTTACTTGTTTTTCATATATATTACTTGTTAATAACAAAATCGAATACTTAAGGCTTATTTTCACTATGTCGTATTAAATGGCATTTGTCGTCAAATAAGTGAAAACATATTGTCAAACGTGACTAAGAAAAGGACTCTTGATTGATTTAGATCAGTGATTCCCAAAGTGATCCCAGGGGGTCCCAGGTGTCCACGAGAGACTTAACGGGGTCTACGTTGGCGCTAAAAAAAAGGCTGGTATCACGTTTCGATAGTAAAGAACCAAATGTTTGCTTGATAGCATTTTTATTTAACTTGTAAGTTTTTTGAGTAGTGTATAGTGCTCTTGACGCACTGCTGCACTTTGTGTCTCCATACGTGGGGAAGCCTTAAAGGCCACCTGTAGACTAAAAAGAAACGGATGTTCGTATAACACTGAGTGCGGCGAGGCGGAAATTGCTGGCGGCAGTTATTTGAGCGCTTGTGTCTGTAATGCTGAGTTCCCTGAGGGGGGATGCTGGTTTAATTCTAGCACTGAGCCCGAACCCACACACTGACTCTGGGCCAGGACCTGGGATCTTTTTCGAAGTTAATGGGGATAAACTTCACTTTTCTCTTACGGAATATTCTTCGGTCTTCCAGCTGAAATGTTCACAATCCTCAAAGCCATAGACTACGTGGTAGAAAAAAAGGGGAGGGGAAGGAGTTTACCTGTATGCAGTGACAGCCAAGCTGCACTTAAGGCATTGGCCAGCCCTCTCTCTAAATAAGTACTTCCAAACTAGTTCGACAATGCAAGTCTCGCCTAAATTATGTTGGCATATATAACCAGCTTGCTTTACTCTGCGTGCCAGGTCACTCGGGAGTGCCTGGCAATCAGACATCTGACCATTTGGCGACAGTTAGCTTAGACCAGGCATTTCTCGATCCGCAACCAGTTATAGCACTCCCCACTTCGACTATCGAAGCGACCATCAGAAACTGGGTGAAAACTTCGTTCAGCGATGACTATGAACATACATTCCCATGACAGCCGGTTCTACGTACCGGAATGACTCGGGTTTTACCCGACCAATGGCTGTTGTTTCGGCGATCTAACCCCGTTTAGGCCGGCGAAGTATCTCAGAAGTTGTTCGTCCATAGGGCTACATTCACTACGTATTCTGCTACTCAGGCCTGGCATCGAGTCAAACCCAGGGCCAGAAATCTACACCTGCTGTGTATGCCGGAGACGAGTACACCATAACTCCACCTCTGTCAAGTGTAATGCCTGCGAGGGGTGGAGTCACCTTAGAGTCTACTCAGGACTACGGACACATAGACAGTGGACCACTTCGTACGTGGCCCCCTGTTGCTCAAACAGAGCAGCCTCCACGGCCAACCTTAGTCCACCCGAGCAGCCTCACACAGTCACCACAACACAACAACATAATAACACCACAGACCATACCACAGCCACAACAGACCACATAACACATACAACCGCACCACCACCCACACGCCGCCGCCATCAACTCCTGGTTCCCCCTACAATCTGTACGGTATGTCAGACCAGGATATTCCGTAATGTGACATCAGTCAAGTGCAACACCTGCCTTGGCTGGTGCCACTTTAGGGCATGCTCAGGTCTGCGTACCACGCGAGATCGGACTGGGAAATTCGAGGGCCAGTTTTGCGCTGCTCGGTCGCAGACCCCAACTGCGATGCCTCCCGCCACCACCAAAGGGCGGCAACCATCTCAGCAGCGCACACAGCCAGCGGCGGTAAGAACACACACATCACATACACCCCACATCACGACACGTCTCCCGACCCACATGAAGCTCCTTCAATTTAACTGTAACGGGCTACAGAGCAAGATTGAGGAGATAACCGTCTTCATGTGTCGGCATGGTATATTGATAGCTGCGGTCCAAGAGACGAAGTTGCACAGCAATTTAACTTTGTTGAATTGCGCCGGGTACAACGTGCACCGTCGAGATCGCGAGCGAGATAATGGTGGTGGCTTAGCGTTCATCACGCACCACACCGTGCAGTATCGTCTTATTGAAGCAGACATCGACCGCAGGGATACCACCCTAGAATGTCAGGGCATCGCTATCCGGTCAGGCGATGTTGAGCTCGAAATATTTAACATATACATACCCCCTGTCACCTGCTGCCCGGCAGGATATCACCCTGATATAGGTGCGCTCCTCAGAGGTGAAAACCGTATGGTAGTAGATGACTTTAATGCACACCACGACCTTTGGCACTCAAGCCTGTCAAACGATCGTAGGGGAACAGACTTGGCTGAGCAGATAGACGATTCGACATTCTGCACAATGAACGACGACGCACCCACCAGGATTATGGGTAACTGCAGTAGCTCGCCAGACATCACTATAGTCAGCGCTGGTCTGATAAACAGCATAACATGGCAACCTATGCTGACTTTAGCATCAGACCACCTACCTATAGTCATCTCGATAGATAAACCAACCGACTTTGCCTCCGCCAAACACCGGACCTATATCAACTTTTCTAAAGCTGATTGGAAAGGTTACGCGGGGTTTACCATAAACACCTTCACAGCGCTCTTCACACCAACCGACGTCCATCTCGGTGAACGTAAGTTCCGCAGGGCTGTCACTGCTGCTGCAGCTCGCTTCATACCGGCAGGATGTATAACGGACCCACGTCCAAACTTCCCTGCCGAAGCGGCTGTTCTAGCCGATGAGCGTGATAGCCTTCTTCAGGCCGATCCCGGAGATCCCCGTATCAGGGATCTCAACGCGGAGATTCGGCAACTAGTAAACGTACATAAGCGGAAGAAGTGGGAGGAGCATCTGAAGACCTGTAACTTCACCTCTGGTGTGAGCAAGCTTTGGTCAACCGTGAGGTCGCTGTCCAATCCAACGAAGCACCACGACAGAGTCGAAATTTCTTTCGGCGACCATGCTTCATCGGATCCGGAGCTATGCACGAGCTATTTTAGCCGGCGGTTCATACTGCATCCTTCGGTGGACAAAGCCAAGCGTCGAGTGACCAAAAGGCTGCACAAACTGCCAACAACCTGTGCCCCCCTTGCTTTCACTTGCGGTGAAGTTCAGGTGGCCATCGGGAAGGCGAAAGCCTCCAAAGCCATGGGTTCCGACGGAAAAATTTGGGTCTTGCGGGGGTAGCGTGCCTAACGGAGGTCCTCAACTTGTCTATGGCCACTCTCATCATCCCAGACATCTGGAAGTTGGGGAGAGTGGTCCCACTGCTCAAACCGGGGAAACCCGCCAACAAAGGAGATTCTTATCGTCCGATAACACTCCTTTCCCCGGTAGCGAAGACACTCGAGGCCTTGCTACTCCCGTACTTCACAAACCACTTGACCCCAGCGAAGCATCAGCATGGTTTCCGTAAATTGCACAGCACAACAACAGCACTTAACGCCATAAACACTCAGATAACTCGTGGCCTTAACCGAAACCGTGCCTGTGAGAGAACGATTCTAGTAGCGTTGGACTTGTCAAAGACGTTTGACACCGTCTGCCATTCCACGCTACTAGAAGATATAGAGGCCTCCTCTCTCCCACAGAGGCTCAAACGGTGGTCGGCAAATTATCTGAGTGGTCGACATTCGTCGGTAATGTTTAGAGACAAAACGAGTAAACAGAGGAAAATAAAACAGGAGGTTCCACAGGGTGGTGTCCTTTCCCCGCTACTGTTTAACTTTTATATTTCAAAGCTCCCTCAACCACCAGAGGGAGTCTGGATTGTCTCTTACGCCGACGATTGCTCGATCATGGCGACTGGGAATGGAATTGATTACCTGTGCTCGGAAGTAAACGGGTATCTCTCCGAACTTTCCCGCTTCTTCACTGCAAAGTGTCTAGCCTCTCCCCTACGAACTCCTCTGCGACCCTGTTCACAACCTGGACGAAGGAGGTCAGGCTACCGCTGGGAATTCACGTCGACGACACACCAATTCCGATGGTGAATAACCCCAAAATACTCGGAGTAACATTCGACAGCCTGCCCTCCTTCTCTGCGCACGCAACCGCTATTGTCAATAAAGTACAGAGCCGCAACAAGGTCCTCAAGTCGCTAGCCGGCAGTACTTGGGGCAAAGGCAAAGAAACGTTGCAGGCAACGTACAAGGCAATAGGCCGGCCGGTTTTGAACTACGCAGCGCCAGTGTGGTCGCCGGGAACTAGTAGGACGCAGTGGATGAAGCTACAGACTGCACAGAACACCGCACTCAGGACAGCGATAGGATGCCTCCTGATTTCGCCCGAACACCATCTTCACGGCGAGGCGCAAATGCTCCCCGTAAAGGAGCACAACATCATGCTCTGCAAGCAGTTCCTGGTCGGGAGCCACAGAAGTGGCCACCCAATCAGACAGCTGCTTGCAGATGAGCCCTCGCCTAGGCACGTCAGGAGGCATCTATGTGAACTGACGGACGAAGTCCAGAGGTTCATCAAGCAACCTCTGGAGCCGACAGCTTACCGACTGGCCCTGAACGGCATTCACAGGGAGTCAGTCTCGAGTTATGTAGACTCTAGACCTGTGAATGCCGTTCTAGGCATACCGCCCCCGGACTCAGACGAGACGGAGCTTCATCTGCCTCGGGAGACGCGAACGACACTTGCACAACTTCGCTCCGGCTACTGCAGCAGGTTAAACTCCTACCTGAGTAGATTGAATGAGGATGTGCCAAATGAGTGTCCGGCATGCGGAGAGACCCCACATGACTCGAAACATCTCTTCGCATGCCCGGAAAACCCGACAACCCTAACGGCCTTGTCCCTGTGGACCAACCCCGCAGAAGCTGCACGCTTCCTAGGGCTGCCGTTAGTGGAACTTGACGACAACGACTGAGATACCAACCGACCTGGGCGGGGTTGTTGTAGCCGCTACAACAACAACAGCAATCATGTTGCCTTCAATATCATAAGGTCTATCTAGTTTTTTGCTCTCACTGAGAAGACGGGACTGCAGACCACTTGTTGGACTACTGACTGGTCACTTCACATGGCAAATGACCACTCCATTTGCCCATCCTGCCTTGAAGAGGATGATCTGGCTTGCTTGTTTGCTTGTTTATCATCGATTTTTCTAGATTCGGTATTTTCTCTTTTGTCAGTTTCTGAATTTAAAGCTTGGCGTAAAAAGCTTTCTGGTTTTGATGTTTCAAACTTTGTGTTTTAAAAATGAGAGCGATGAATATTTTTCGTATCACTTTAAAACTCGGAGCGATAAAAATAAAAATGATGCCATCAACACAAATGAACTATTTTACAAATACGTCACATGCGAATTCAGGAGCGACCCAAATATGTGAGGAAATTATGGAGTGCTCTTAAAAAATATAACTCCTCAGCGCGAGATATTACTCTGATGGCTTTACTAGCTCTGTTTTTTATAGACTTGCAAGTGTGTAGTCACATTATTATTTTAATAAATAGAACGCAGAAAATATTTTATTTTTATTTTTGCCATTCCTCATTTAGTTTTGGAACTCACACTCGATGCAAATTTTCATCGTTAGATCTAATCTTCACATTTGATGAATATGGGAATATGTTAGAAAGGCCAGCACCCACCCAAACCAGTAAAGTTTTGAAAGAGGTCTACGAGAAAAGCAAGTTTGGGAACCTCTACTTTAGATCAGAATAGGTATTCAGTGTACATGAGCTGCTAAAGCGGGTATTTGTAAGTTTTTGTCCCATAATATCATCGGTAAAGGTATGGACAAAAGAAAGAAGGTTGTGTCAAAATATGACGCCAAATTTTGTTGTCAAAATATGACATAATGAAAACCAGCCTTTACAGTGACACTCTAATAGTCCGTTTTAAAAAAGGAATTTAAATTAAAAATTATTATTTATTTTTAATACATACATACATATTAGGCTGGGTCGATTTTGTATGGGGGAAAATAAAAGGTATTTGACCGTATTATAATAGTAATATTATGACGTTTTAGGTCTAAGCAAATTATTATTGGCCACGAAAGATTAATTTAAAACGTATCTTTAGCCCGCGCAATTGAATCAAAGTGTATGAATTTTGAAAATGAAACTTTGGCTTGTGATATCTATGGAATGCGTTAATTGTTATAATATATCAAATTAAGGGTTATTAAAATTAGTACCTTACGTTCAGTTATCATTTTTCAATAAGTCTACAAGTTTTTAAGATATTGAGATTAAACTTACAAAAAGTATAATTTTCCCTTATGAGTTTTAAATTTTTCATTACTTCAGCAACCAAGTGAAAAATACAAAAAAGTGAGACGAGATTTATTTCAAACGTTTTACTGTTTTCGGATGTTCATATAATACTAAAACCGCCATGGACTTGGTCACGCCGATTTGGTCAGTTTTCAAGATCGTTGTGAATGAAGTCAATCATATATTGTCAAAGATTAGGAATCGTTTGATAAGTTAATAGTTTTTTCAAGCATATAAGTATTTACATACATTAACATAATACAATTGGTAAGGGCTAAGCTCAGGACCTTACCGGGGTCACACAGGGCGGATCGTGAACGGCCTACTCCGGTAGGTTAGCTGCGAATAACCAATAAGCAGTCCCAGACCAAGAGCGGCAGGAGACGAGGGCCTGATTTAAAAGATCAGAAATGCTTGATGAATCTCCTGTGTCCGGGCGAACAGATGCCGCCTCCCAAAAAGCATCCCAGGATTGAGACCAGTTAGATCCTGTTCATGGCATACTGGAGCATGTATACGATTAGTCTGATATTGGGCTGGCGAGAGCAGTATTCCGCCACTTTAGTATGTGAGGGTGACACCTCACAGAAATGGCTGGTGGGCTAATGCTGCAATCGCCTCCGTCTCGTTAAAACCCTGGCAGGTCTTCAAGTACGTTCAATACACGTCGCCATTTAGTTGGCCGCACAGGTCCAGTTGAGATTTACTCCTGGTTTTGCGCTAACTTGGCTCTGAACACAATATCCCATAAGGACTTGTGTCAACCCTCGCGATGGCCTGCTCCTTTGAGAGAAGGGAACTTCGGGACACTTAAAAGCGACTGTGCTACGTGTGGAGATAGCGGCTTGAAGCGGAGACCCAATTGATTGGAATTGATTAAAATAAAACCAATAAATGAAACCAACGTCGATGTTATGGAGGAAGAATGCAGCGCATTCAGGAAGAACAGTAGAGTCGTGCGCTCCCCGCCAAAAACTCCTCTGCAGGCAAATGCCGGCACCACGAGCACGGAGAAAGCCGCCGGCGTGGCGCAGAAGGCTACACCTTGCCAAACGCCAACTCCCGGCAGCCGGGATAGTCGTCTTCAAACGCCGGCTGCTGCAAACAGCGACAAGCATGTCACCGCAAGCTTGGGAACTTGCGAAGGCAATGAAGATGAGCAATTGGCCCAGATTCGGCTCGTCTTGAAGAAGATGCAGAGCGCTGTCTCTAAGCAGAAGAATGTGTACATGGACATAAAAACAGGTATGGCCCAAATCGAGGAGAGCTTAAATATATTAAGCTACCTCCGAGAGCAGCGCCGGAAGGGGTTTACCCTTTCCGAGCTGCGGAAGGCTGGCCCTGGCTCGCACAAGAGAGGTCGAACTCGATCCGACTCCCCTACAGGCGAGCCGGAAAAGAAAAAAAATACTACTACTAATAATAATAATAGTAAAAACATTATTATTAATAATCCTAACAATAATGGTAATAATAATAACAATGCACAGAAAACCGTACCAGACAATCAATGGAAAACGGTTGGAAAAAGCAGAAAGCCCAAGCCAGGGCCAGCGCCAGGTGAACCCTTGGTCAATAAGGGCGAGGCGACCAGCCGCAAAAAAAAGAAGAGGGTGAGAAAAAAGAAGAGTCTCGCCAAATTAATCATTTAGCCAGCTGAAGGCAAAACCTATGCAGAGGTGCTGGGAACGATACGTGGTAAGCTCCAACCCGAGAAGACGGAGACCGTAATTCGATCTGTTCGGAAAACCCGCGAAGGCGGCGTGCTCATCGAAATGGAGCGCTGTGGCGACCACTCAGCATTTAAGGAAAATGTGTGCACTGCCATTGGCCAGCTTGGAGACGCCCGTATTCTCACTAGACGTTTACGTCTAGAAGTTCTGGGCATGGACTGCCTAACCACGGCCCCAGAAGTGGAGAACGCTATACGCGGGGAGTTAGGAGACAAGATGAATGGCCAACTCCGCGTCTCTCTCCTCGCTGTAAACTCGCGAGAACAAAGAATGGCTGTGGTGGAAATCGACGAACTGCCAGGCCGGACTCTTATTGAAAAGGGGAAGCTGCGAGTAGGTTGGATTATCTGCCGCGTCCGAGAGCGCGCGGATGTCCAAAGGTGGTTCCGCTGTCTGGGGTATGGCCACAAAAAGGCGGCATGCAAAAGCCCAGACAGAAGCAGTTCATGCTGGAAATGTGGTCAGCAGGGCCACATAGCCTCTGCATGTAAAGAAAGCCCAAGCTGCTACCTGTGCTCGGCAGGAGATGGACAGAAAAATGCCCATCACCTTCCCGGGTCGGGAGCGTGCAAGGCCTTCAGGGATGCCCTTGCTGAGGCTAAGACAAAGCTTGGGAGAATATGATTAAATTTATACAAGGCAATATGAACAGGAGTAGGGTAGCTGATGACCTGCTGGACCAATTGGTTCTTGAACAAAGAGCAGACGCTGTCATCATCAGTGAACTCTATAGAACAAAGGAAACCTGGCATGTTGACCAATCAGGCTCGGCCGCGATATGGATTGCTAACCCCAACCATCGCGCAGAGAGCAGCGGGGTCGGACGCTGTTACGTCTGGGTTAAAATGGCGCAAATCACTCTGGTGAGCTGCTACCTGTCTCCAAACGACACAGTCCCTGTCTTCAGGGGAAAGCTCGAAGACCTTGAAGACGAATTGCGCGATATAACCGACCACATAATTGTTGCTGGATATTTCAACGCAAGAGGCGTGGAATGGGGTATGCCCCAAACAAACACCAGGGGAAGACTGGTCCTTGAAATGGCAGCCCGCATTGGCCTGACCATCCTCAACACCGGAACGACCCCTACATATCGAAGGCCGGGTTTCTGATACTCTATCCCTGACATAACCCTGGTCTCAGAAAGCCTTCTTCGAAGGGCTGACGGATGGAGAGTGATGGAAGACCTGAGTGGTAGCGACCACAACTACATCACCTTCCAAGTCACTGTCATCACGCGAGGGCAAACACGTAGTACCCCTCGCAGGAAACCAGGATGGAACCCGTCTAGGGTCGATGTTCGCAAGTTCGATACGTCACTCCTAGCAGATTCCCAAGGCATTTCACCCACAACGGGAGAGATCCACAACAGGGAGTCTTGTACTAAGCTGGTCGAAGAAACTATGCGCTGCATTCACCGGGCATGCAAAGCCTCAATGCCACAGAGGAGAGCATGGTCAGGTAAAAAGCAGGTATATTGGTGGAATGACCGAATTGCTGAGCTGCGAAGGGCCTGCCATAGAATGCGGAGACTCGCAACGCGCGCTCGTGGTAGACCCGAGGCGCTGACCAGAGCAGCAGCCTACAAAAGCGCTAAAAAAGCACTTGGGGCCGAGATACAGAAGAGTAAACGGAACTGCTGGAAAGCGCTATGTGACGGAGTGGATCGCGATCCCTGGGGCCAGGGATACAAAATAGTGATGAAAAAGTTCCATACATCATCACAGGCGATGGAAGAGGCCCGAGTTAAGAATATAGTGGATGCGCTATTTCCCACACACTCACTAAGAGCCGACACAGTGTTCGTCGAGGAGTAAGCCGAGGAACCACTGTTTTCGACAGACGAGCTGAAGCTAGCCCTGCGAAGCATGAAAGCCGGCAAGGCTCCAGGCCCAGATGGCATACCAGCGGAGGCAATCAGGTTAGCAGCGGAAACGAGCCCTGATCTTCCGCTTAACATGTACAACAGCTGCCTTAGGGCCCGGGTTTTCCCAAGCCAATGGAAGAAGGCGAGACTGGTGCTTATACCCAAGGGCAAAGGGGACCCAAACTCTCCTTCATCCTTCCGGCCACTCTGCATGCTAGACACAGCAGGCAAAATGAAGAAGAGTCTGCTCAAAATACGCTTGACGTCAGCCATAGAAAGCGAGGGAGGCCTTTCACCCCGACAACATGGCTTCAGGAAGGGACACTCAACTATAGGAGCAATTGGCGAAGTAGTCGAGGCGGTACATAAGCCCGAAGAAGCCTGCCACCAGGCGCGGCCAATAGTGCTGCTAGTGACACTGGACGTCAAGAACGCCTTCAACTCGGCAAGATGGGACGATATGCTGGAGGCCTTGGAACGGTCATTCAAGGTTCCAACATACTTGCTAGATATGATCCGGGACTACCTCAGAGACCGTTGGCTTTTGTACGACACAACACAAGGTCAGAGAAAGAGACGTATAACCGGCGGAGCGGCCCGGACCTCTGGACCGCCACGTATGACAGTCTGTTGCGCACGGAAATTCCGGAGAGCGCCTTCCTTGTCGCCTTCGCGGACGACGTGGCAGCCGTCATAACAGCAAGAAATGTCCAGCTAGCACAGCTCAAGCTAAACCAGGTCATGCGCAACGTCAGTGGATGGATGAGCGATCACGGTCTGCAATTGGCTACAGCCAAAACGGAGATCGTGCTCCTCACCAGGAAACGGATCCCAACAATTATAAACATAATGGTCGGACCTCAACTCGTGACGACTTCTAGGTCTACAAAATACCTAGGGGTGAAGCTTGACAGCAAACTCACATTCTGGGAACACATCCATGGAGTATGTGAAAAAGCTGCGCAGAGCACGGTGGCTCTAAGCCGGCAGATGGCGAACGTGGGCGGCCCGAAGCCATGCCGCAGGAAGCTTCTGATGACCGCGGTCCAATCGGTGCTCCTGTACGGGGCAGAAATATGGGCTGACGCATTGAAAGTCAAAAAATACCGGATTCAAATGTCTTCGGTACAGCGCAAAGGGGCACTACGCATTGCTTCTGCATACCGTAGTGTCCGCGGACGCGGTTCTAGTTATTTCTGGCGTCATGCCAATTGAGCTACTTGCTTACGAGCGAAAAGAGATTTACAATCTCAGTTCCGAGATAGGTGGAGCAGCTGCCGCGGCAAGGGCGCGCGAGCAACTGATCCAGCAGTGGCAACAAAACTGGAACGCGAGCACAAAAGGTCGATGGACACACTCCCTGATAGCCGACCTTCAAACATGGCTGAACAGACCACATGGGGAAGTCGATTTCTACCTGACGCAATTCCTCACCGGTCATGGTTACTTCCGAGAATATCTTCATAGAATGGGAAGGGTGGACTCACCGTTCTGTCACTACTGTGGAAACGTCGAAGATAACGTGTACCACACATTCTTCACCTGCGAACACTTCTTGATTTCGCGCAGAATGTTGGAAGAAAGACACGGAGACATTACTCCGGACAACATAGTTGGGATAATGATTTCCAGCGCAGAAAAGTGGGAAGCAGTTGCGAGATACGTGAAATTCGTACTCCGCTGCAAACGAGAGGACGGTTGTCTACTGAGGACACCCGAATGAAACGCCCCTACAAAAGAGCAGCCCCAAGGCTCTAACAGCGCGCTCCTGCATCTGAAGACATGCAGAATTGCGGTGCCAGATGCGGGATTCTTGCGCGAGCGGTGGGAGTTTGGGTTTTAGTGGGTAGCCCAACACGCTTCGGTGGGAGTCCCACACTCGGGGAAGGTAGTATAGAGACTAGCGCCCCCGGCCAGTGCATAAAGCATTTCCCTCTCCTACGAAAAAAAAAAAAAAACATAATACAATTAACTCAACGCTAAGTTGAGTTGTGAACCATAATAGGGGCCGTAATAATTACCAAATTGAAGGCGAGACTTATGGCGTTTTCGTTTCTACAAAAAATGTTGCCTTCTCATCACCCTCATCTTAGTGTTTGTGCGTAGAGGGCAAAGAGAAGGTTGCACTTTTCGGTAGAAACGAAATCGGCATTAAAGTTACCGATTTATGATAATAATATGATGAAAATCGTTCAGATTATAAACAAATTGTTTTAAAATAAACAAAATATTGGACACAATTTTTTGTAATTTCCCTATTTGCATTTTTATATTGTATGCATAAACGTAAGTAAGCTAATTAGTGTTTCTAGAAGTTGTGCCTGTTCTTTGTTTCCATACCCATTTGCATAACGAAAATTTATTCACGATGATGGCAAATAATGGCTATTCTATTAGAACTGCCGAAATTGTTCCTAAACTTGCAAAAATTCGCAAAATAAAGATAATATTAAACAAGTAAAGAAGTATAAGTTCGGGCGAAACCGAACTTTATATACCCGGCACAGGTATCAAATATCGTAGTTTCAACTTTCCCTGAATTACCTTTGCATGATAAGTAGGGATGTTTACCCGATTTCAAACGTTTCCGATAATATGCAGAGTTAGACTTAATGATATAATTGAACCTAGTTAGGTACAAATCGATTAAGTGGTTACCGAGGTACACCTTTGTAGTTATAAAGTGGGCGGTGCTACGCCCAATTCCTAAAAGTCTATAGCAGTCTTATTTATTGTTGTAACTATTAACTTGGAGTAAATAAGCATCCTCATAGAAATATCGGAGTTTTCGTATTTCTGAAATTTACCGTTATACGGGAAGCGGGTGTAATTTTATTATTAAGTGCACCGAGTTTGGTAGAAATTGATAAATCGGTTACCGAGATACACATTTGTAGTCATAAGTGGGCGGTGCCACGCCCATTATCCAAAGATTTATAATATTCTAATTTTATGCTAAGTAGTTATTGCAATCATCGATTTTAAGTGAATTGGCTCCAGTAGTTATTGATTTATCGCAATTTTCGTGTTTCTGTGAATTACCGTTATATGGCAGGTGGGCGTGGTTTTTACCCGATTTCAAAGACTTTCAACATATTTCTTAGCTAGACCCTACCCAAGCCTCGTAACGAGTTTGGTAGAGATTGGTGGAGCGGCTACGGAGATACAGCGTTTCATCGTAAGGGAGCGGTGCCACGCCCATTTTCCAAAAACTTCAAAACAATATTATTTTGTACCACAATTCTACTCCATATACTAATTTTCAACAATTTGCATTTGATATTTACTGATAAGTATATCGCAGTTTATGCATTTTTCAAAAATACCGTTATATGGGAAGTGGGCGTGGTTACAGACCGATTTCACCCATTTTCAATACCAACCTACCTTGGATAAAGGGCAACCTACGTACCAATGGTTTTTGCTCGAGTTATCGTGTATACGGACAGGCAGACATGGCTTAATCGACTTCCCTTTTCAGTTCATATCTATCTCGATTCGTTTTGACTGTTACAAACAACCGTTATGCGAACAAAGTTAATATACTCTTGTGCACAAGTGCGCTCGGGTATAACAAAGATTCGAATATTTGGAACCAGCGACCTAAATGCACGCCAGGAATATAAATGATTTTCTTTACCTCTTTTGACTATAGGCCAGAGTAATTATCAAGAGAACCATTAAAATTTTATTGAAAAAAGATAGCTTTGAGATTACGATAAGCTAAAGGGCTGCGACAAATGATATTTGACTTTATCTTTTGCGTTAATGGATTTATTATTTAATAATATGCACCAAACCTTTTTGCTGAACCCAGAATTTTCAACAAGAATTGGTCTTATTCGACTAGTGTGCTGTGGGTCACTAGGCGAGCGATGCGCGGGCTCTTACAATTAAAATAAAAGACTAATATTGACTTCATGATACAATATATTTTCACTATAACCAAGGGATTTGAGAAAAATTTAATTATCGACCCGCCCTGTTACATATGCGTGCCGAAGCAAGGAAAAAAATCATTTTAAGTTTATATTAGTGTTTAGTCGCATAATTTTTATAAGAGTTTGTTAGATTGCTAGCTAGACTATTTGCGAGCAACCCTTAAGTTGAGAGAGGTAGTGTCTCAATGTTTTATTAAACAACTTACATGAGTATATGGGTGTATAAAATGCCACATACCAATCGAAAAGCAAAATGTGTAAATTTATATATGAGGCCTTGAGCGCCAGAGTAGGCTAACTGATATCTCAAAATAAATTGAGGTGCACCTTAAAATGCCCCGGCACGCCCTAGTAGTTTTCTTTTACTATAATATGCAGCATCACGTAGCTGCAATGAACTTTGTAATAAAATACCTCTCCTTTTGGGCTCCTTTGGCGCTCAAGGCCTCATATAGTAAATATACGGAACACAATTTCTGAAGGGGGTCACTGACGACATTTTTGCAGGTACAGGGTGGCGCCGAATGAGCTATATGGCTTAAATGGTTTATAAGTTTTTTATTTATGCGATTATTATAATTTTTTTTTAAATACAGTATATTATTGGGGCATTTTTTGCTATTAGCTTTGAAAAATGATATCCTGTAAGTGATGTCCATTTTCTGCTCGCACATACGTGCTCTTTTTAGCATATTTTCCATAACTTTTCGCAGAATTTCGGGTGTAATGGCCATGATTTCATTTCGAATGTTGGTTTGGAGTTGGAGAATAGTTCTTGGTTTGTTAACGTACACTCTTTCTTTCAAATATCCCCAAAGAAAACTGTCAGGAGCTGTTAAATCTGGTGAACGTGGAGGCCAGTTAAAATCGCTAGTGCGCGAAATAATGCGTTCGCCGAATATGTCCCTTAACAAAGCCATTGAGGCACGTGCAGTATGTGCTGTGGCTCCATCTTGTTGAAACCACAAGTTTGGATGGTTTTCCACAGCTGGCCTAATAAAATTTTCCAACATTGTCCGAGCACCGTTGACAGAGATTGAGACACCACTTTCATTTTCAAAAAAATATGGGCCAATTACCCTTTCGGAGGATACACCGCACGATAGCTGATCTTTCGGCACCAGGAAGGGTTCTTACAGACCCATGTTGACGAAAATTTCCAATCAAATGGTTTATTGCTGACGCTGTGGGTGCAATGCGCACATTAAAATGACGACGATATGCACGCTGTGTCAACACAATAGACCGTTGGTTTAAAAAATAAAATTAAATTATTTCTGCATGTTGTTCGATCGTGTAATGATTGATAATTAATTCCCCAAGTCTTTTTCACAAATTTCTGAAAAACAAAAATGAAAAAATAATAATTAAAAAAGTTATAAAGAATTCAAACCATATAGCTCATTCGGCGCCACCCAGTAGTATTATGATGGCAGGCGTTCTAAGGATGGTAAAAGGTTAAAAATAATTTTTATAGGTGCATTCTTTTGCAACCGAGCTACAAAAGAACACTCGCTTAAATGACGTGCATGTATTTCGTCACACAACACAACTCGGCTATTTATCCGAGTTCACTAAGGTCGATTAAAAAATACGCGACCGTAAGGGTAGCGTTGTTAAATGAAAAACCTGCTCGATTGCGAGTTGCTAATGGGAAAGTGGAGGGGGGAACTTTTATTTTCGTATATACATAGATTTATATTTTTAATAAGTATGTATATTACGCAAATAACTCGCATAATTACTAGTTTCTATTGTTTTTTTGTCTAAGTCCCGTTAAACTAATCACATGTTTTTTGCCATATACCAGCAGGGTGCTTAAGTAGCTAAAAATTTAAAAATTTTATATACACATTTTGACAATTTTTTTATAAAATATTACTTTTTGAAGGTGCTTAAAAAATACATATCTGGCAGGATTTTCACTGACTTCAACCTTTTTATTATGCCAAAATTTTTAGCTTAGGATTTCACCAAGTTATTTGTGTTAAATTCATTTTCTCGGCTACTGGTACAAACAAATAATCGGCGATAATTTATATACAATCTTAAAAGGCTAAACTTTGTAGAAATAATTCTTATCTACTAATGTTGCTTTTGTGTTATATTGATGTAAGTACTTTTTTAACTGCAATTTTGTTTTCATAATAAATGCAAAATATGAATATTGCGTATTTTTAATATATCCCTCATCAACCGGTTTTTATTCTAAGAGAAAAAAGTATTTTTTGCAGAAAATGATTTCCATTAGCAATTTAATCAAAATAATGGGTAATAATCGTAGATGAAATAAAGTCGAGTCTAATGTTAGGTGAAGCTTTTTTGACAGATTTTCCATTGAAAATTATGTCAATAAGATATAACTAGCCTAAAAGTCGATTTTAATTCGACTATGAATATGCTCCAAGAAGTTTCGAGAGGTAAAATTACGTGGTATAAAAGATTCGAATTACTTCAAGACACTTTTTTTCGGCTGTGACACTTTTTGCGACTTTCGAAAATTTGTCAACGGTAACACTGGTTCTATGTACGAAAATTTCAAATTTTTCAAACAGACGTTGCACTAAGCCGAGCTTTTGTCAATCCTGGTAATGTGATTCCATACTTTACTTTTCTGCGTAAAAACAGAAAAACAGAAATAAAAACAAATCAATGTCGTTACGCTGTCTATGTACGAAAATTTCAGATTTTTCAAACAGACGTTGCACTAAACCGAGCTTTTGTCAATCTTGGTAATGTGATTCCATACTTTACTTTTCTGCGTAAAAACAGAAATAAAAACAAGTAAGAAAGTCTAAGTTCGGGCGGAGCCGAACATTAAATACCCGGCGCAAGTATTAAATATATGTTTTCCACCTTTCCGAAAGCTACCGCTACATGATAAGCCGGGGTGTATACATTTTAAGTAAATTAGCGTCCTTAAATTTCGAAATATTGCAGTTTCAAGCATATCTGAAATTTACCGTTATATGAAAAGCGGCCTCAATTTTAGTCCGATTTCAACAATTTTCAACGGTTTGCTTTTATGTGGCTAGCACAATAACCATACCGAGCTTGGTACAAATTGCTAGAACGGTTAGCGAGATACATATATGTGATCACAAGTGGGCGGTGCTACGCCCATTTTCCAAAATTTTGTCATAAACGTATTTCCTGGTAAAGAATTGTTGCAACCATCAATTTTGAATAAATTAGCTTCAATATTTACTGATTTATCGAAGATTTTGTATTTCTCGAAATTACCGTTATATGGGATGTGGGTGTAGTTATTGTCCGATTTTAGAAATTTTCGGCCATTTGGTATGCTGTACCAGGAATAACAATTGTGCCAAGTTTGGAAGAAATTGGTGCAACGGTTACCAAGATATACACATGTAACCATAAGTGGGCGTGGCTACGCCCATTTGCCAAAATTTTGTAACATTCTTATTTTTCGTCTAAAACTCATTGCAAATATCAATTTTGAGTGAATTATCTTCAGTAGTTACTAAAATATCGCAGTTTTCGTTTTTCTGAAAATTACCGTTATATGGGAGGTGGGCGTGGTTATTGTCCGATTTTTAAAATTTTCAGCCATTTAGTATGCTGTACTAAGGCCAACAACTGTGCCAAGTTTGGAAAAAATTGGTGCAGCGGTTACCAAGATACACACATGTAACCATAAGTGGGCGTGGCTACGCCCATTTGCCAAAATTTTGTAACATTCTTATTTTTCGTCTAAAACTCATTGCAAATATCAATTTTGAGCGAATTATCTTCAGTAGTTACTAAAATATCGCAGTTTTCGTATTTCTTAAAATTACCGTTATATGGGAGGTAGGCGTGTTTATTGTCCGATTTCGCCCAAAAGAAGTTCACGTACCAAGTTTCGTTAAGATATATCAATTTTTACTCGAGTTATCGTGTGCACAGACGGACAGACGGACGGACGGACGGACGGACGGACGGACGGACGGACGGACGGACGGACGGACGGACAGACAGTCACCGCTTAATCGATTTCTCTTTTCATTCTGATCATTTATGTATACATTTGTCTATATCTATCTCGATTCGTTTTGCCTGTTACAAACAACCGTTATGTGAACAAAGTTATAACACCCTTGTGCACAAGTGCGCTCGGGTATAACAAATCAATGTCGTTACGCTGTATATTTACTGTGTTTATACGGTTTGAGAACAGTACGATGCCATACAATTATCGATACTAGTATTAAATGGGCATAGGAAATAAAATTTCGCGCAAACGATAATATAGAGTCACTAATCAGGGAATATACTTAAATAGAATTCTAGGTACAATATGGCTTCTAAGAAGATGATATTGATATTGATGTTATTATGATATATTAAGAGGTATCGAAAGAAAATACCCATATGGGTATCAATAGTATCGTCACCTTATTATCGAATACCGATTTACCCAGTATCGAAACCAAAGTATCGATACCAAGATTATATCAGTAGTATCGCAACATCCCTAATTACGTAACATTATTCGGTAATGTATTACATACTATATAGTATTATCGACTGCTTCACGCCAAACATGTTGAATAATAGTGGAATTCGCACTTCTTTGTATTCGCTGTATCTTGCGTAAGTGTGGTTGTTGTTGCATGTGTATTTGATGTACAGTATATTTTGCTTAGCTGCCCATCCTTCTTTGCACGAAAAACTTTTGTGCTTAACCGAAAAAAGCACTTAATCGAATTTTCTTTACTACTTCAATTAGGAAGGTATCAAAATTCCTATGAAACCAAACAATGGAGGAGCACTTACTACGTAGAAATTTCTGCAAGCGACATTTTTTTCGAATGGTATCCAATTATCTATATAACTACATAAAATGATAGCCGTTTTCGTTGTTCCGCGAGATGAGCAAAATAAATAAAAGCTGGTAAAATTAGGGTAAGTGTAGAGCCAGTACAGGTAATTGATAATTGATAATAGTTGAAAATTTTTAAGGCAGGTATCGGTAATGTGCAGGTATGTTGAATGCATCTATCGGAGCAGTTTTCTTATATATGTTAAAAATAATGCCGCTGATGCGCATTTCGCATGTGCACTTAAGCACAAAGGCAGCAAAGCAAAATATACTGTACCGCTAGCAACAAAAAATCACACGATAATGCAGGTAGACAACATAAAACGAATACACAGAATACACGATTTGTTGCATAAGAAAAACAAACTTAAAGTTTATAGCTGCGAGTATTTTTTTAAGCATACATACATATTTGGAAAAATCGTATGGACGCATTTTTTTCATACCTAGGATGTATGGAATAAAGACGAATGGAAATAAAACCATTTATTGACTTCTAAACTGACTAAATAACGCATCGAATTGTTTGAAATCCATTGAGGAAACAACAAATTCTTGCACCATTCACTTTCTACATGCTAAAAAAATTATAAGTAAAATCGGTAATTTTCGAAAACTCAAAGTTAGCGATATTTCTAGAGGGAGGGTTTTGTCCGATTTTAAAATTTTCAATTGTCAGGCGCAATGTGTATATCTAATTTTGTACAGATTGGTGAAGTGGCGGTGCCACGCACGATTTCCAAGCATTTTACGAACATCAGATTTTTGCTTGAGATCCATGTAAATACCACTTTTAAGTATATATGCTAAAATTCTTTCACCACTCTGCGCAAAAGATCTAAAAAGCCCTTATGTGTGCATGAAATTCATGGTCGTATTTTAGACAAAGTTTTATGTATTTAGCATTTTGAAATAACTATACTAAGAATGTTATGCACCGATCACATATGATTCCAACCTGTTATTTTTGAGTCTGTAAGTGTACCAATAAAAAGGGGAATTTGAAGCCATTAACGCAAAGATACTTCCAAACAATATTTGTTATATTTTCTTTATTTTCAGTATTAAAATAAGCATTTTGCGCTGAAGGAATTATAGTCATAAGAACTACACAAGATACCCAAAGAAATACGTCAAATTTGTTATCACACTGTTTATAAGAAATAAAATTACATTACTGAAATTAAAAAACAAAAACAATTTTGTTATCAAAATTACCTAGATTTTCAATAAAAAGTAAACGGACATTAATACAATTAATTTGAAGGTGAGTGACACAAAAGCGTTCCAGAGAATTTTTCTTCTTCAATAACTCTTTGACCCAATTTTGAAAAATTATCTTTCCGAACGAAGGTGTCAAAAAAGAAGTAGTTATCTTTGCACGCTTTTTTCTTTACGGCTTTTTAAGAAACACCGCCATTCTCGGAATATTCTTTTGATTCTCTTCACATTAATTTTATTTATTTGATACTAGACGCCCTCACCCGCTTCGCTGAGTGTACGAAATTTCTACGTGCTACATTGAGTAAAATTTATTTCAAGAAAACTCAATTAAAAAACAGGAGGTTTAAAATTTGTTTAACCATCTTCAAAATAATTTCAAACTGCATAAAACTTTCTTTCTCACTTATCATACTTTTTCTATTAACTTATCCCCTGAACTCAATTTGAGATTTTAAACATGTAGTTTTGATACCCATATTGTAGTAATTCATTTAAATTATTAATAGTTTGAATTTAACCTTCTGAACAGTTGGCAACCTTTTCAAACCTGTTTCGTGTGACACTCATACATATTGTGATACATATTCAAAACCATTTCGATCCCTACCAATCTATACTAATATATATTTTGAAAGCCGTTTTTTTTATGTTCGCAAAGCTCGAGAACGGCCCTACAGATTTTTTTGAAATTTCGGACACCTACCTCAGACGTCCCAATGATGGTTATAGGCTAAAAAGAAATCGCTATTTTTTTATTTGGCGTGGCACCTCCCATACAAAGTCCATGTATATTGGATTTCTGTAGAACAATTATACGCATCCATTTTGAAGTTGCCACCAACTATACTATAAAGTTTCTGGGGCAGATTCACTATAGAACCGGATCACTGTTGCCGCCAGGGAGTGAAGAGGAAATGTTCTTCAAATTAATTTCGTTGTGAGATTAACCGTTCTATGAAACGCTGCACAATTAGAGAATTTTAAGAACTTCTTCACGGACATAACACTTTCGTTAGGTTATTTAAGGCGGCAAAAGACCACCAGACCATAATATTAGCCGATGAGCGTGCCAATGGAAATCGTATACGTGAATTGTTGGTGAAAATGTTGGACCAAAATGTTTCAATGATAAAATTAAGCTTGGGCGGAACGAAGTTTGCCGGGTCTGCTAGTATTATAATATTTTATTTAAACTAATTGAATTTAATTTAAAAAGTGTGGCAACCCTTGTGGAACACTTCAATATTATTCAAAACTTTCAAACTAAAAGTTTCTTATCAATATTTCTTTTGACAGCCATATTTTAATTCTTCAGATAAATTTAAATTTGACTTTTCAAACAGGTGGCAACCCTTTTCAAGATACATTCAAACTACAGCTTTTTTAAGCCTCTTGACATCCATTTTTATTAATATAATTTTCAAATAAATAACTCCCTTAATTGAAGTTGAATTTGATTTTTTGTAAAAGGTGGCAGCCCTTATCCATGAGTAGATAATGATTTTATATATCTCCATACTAATTAATGTACCAAAAATATTTCCTGAGAAATGCAGTATGAACAACTCCGTTTGTATGGGAGGTGCCACGCCCCCTTTTCTAATCGAGATTAAATGTATTCTATATTTTTAGTTGGGCTAAATGACAGGAGTGTACAAAATTTCATGATAATCGGTTGAGTAGTTAAAGTGTGAAAGCGTTGCAAACAAACAAACTCTCTTTCGGATTTATAATATTAGTAAGGATGCCACGCCCCCTTTTCTAATCGAGATTAAATGTATTCTATATTTTAAGTTGGGCTAAATGACAGGAGTGTACAAAATTTCATGATAATCGGTTGAGTAGTTAAAGTGTGAAAGCGTAGCAAACAAACAAACTCACTTTCGGATTTATAATATTAGTGAGGATTATTATATTGAAGAAAAAATAGTGTATTAAGATGTAATCTTTCCTCTTTCTCTCTTTCTATTTCTATACTATTACTATTTCACGCTTTCTATACTAATTGTATACAAAGCTTGAAACATCAACAACTCGCTGCGTGTCCTTGTAAAACAACCATTCTCGAATATTTTCCATTAAATTTAGGTCCTCTATTCCTCGCGCATTAATTTCTGGACCAGCTCGAATTTTAAACAATTTTTGGGCCCATATTCGCTATTTGAAGTTCTTCATGACAATTTCTTCAAACTCTTAATGCACTAGTACGCTGCTCTAACTGTACTTTCTAAAGTGAATCAAACATTAATAGATTTTTCGTGTTTTTTAATATAAAGCCGAATAACAGAAATCATAATAATTTGGGGTGTGAAGCTTTTTCAAGGCAGAAACAGTGTTGCCAGAGAAAAATTTCGTTTGGAGCTAAAACGGCCGAAAGAAGAGCTAAAAAGAGCTAAATAATACTAATAGTATCTAAAATGAAGAGCTATATTTTTTTAAAGTTGAGCATTTATTGACGTAAGGTTGTTTTTACATTTTCCGAAATTTTAATAAAAACAACGAATAAGATTAAGTTCTAAAAAAAAATTTTTAAGCAAAATAAGGTATTTATATTTCGAATTCGTTATAACACTTATAAAGAATGTATACGAAAAAAACTGGTCGCACATAACCAAGCATAGCTCGGTTAATCATAACATTAAAATAAAAATCGGTAGACACTTAAAAAGCTGGAAGCATTTTCCACCTTACTGCATCATTTCTTTTTAGTAACAAAAATCAATATAGAAACGAGGACCAAGAAAGAAATCGATCGCGAGTTAATACTGCGCAAAAAGCTGGAAAATCCCAGCATGTTCCATAACGACATCGCAAAAAAGCTAAAATTTCCAAAGTCTACCGTTACTTATGTGCTTAAAAAATACAATGAATGTTTATCTTTAAAAAGGAACCCTGGTAGTGGCAGAAAAATGGGATTTGCTTGCGAAATTAAGGCAAAGGAAGTGTTATCTGCTTTTAAGAAAAATCCTGGACTTTCGGTAAGAGATGTCGGCAAAAAATTAAACATGTCGTCTTCGTATATACAAAAAGTATGCAAAACAGCAGGACTACGTTCTTACAAAGTGAATGCAGCACCTAACCGCAACGGTAAGCAAAATTTGTTGGCGAAACAACGTGCTCGGAAATTGTACGACAGTCTCATACAAAAATTTGGCTGTATTGTTATGGATGACGAACCGTACGTAAAAGCCGATTTTAAACAAATCCGGGGCCGCGAATTTCACACTGCAAATAAAAGAGGCAATGTTGCAGATAAATATAAAAACAAAAAGTTTGACAAATTTCCCAAAAAGTTTCTCATTTGGCAGACAATTTGCCAATGCGGCTTCAAAAGTGATCCTTTTGTAAGCACTGGTACAATTAACCAAGAAATTTATGTTAAGGAGTGTCTGCAAAAGCGACTTTTACCTCTTATACGGCTTCATAAAGATCCAGTCCTTTTTTGGCCTGATCTCGCGATATGTCATTACGGAAAAATGGCTTTAGGATGGTAACATAGAAACAAAGTGTATTTTGTAGCAAAAGAGGTGAATCCACCTAATTGTCCAGAGCATCGGCCGATCGAAACCTACTGGGCCGTTATGAAATCCAAACTTCTTAAGACCCACAAAGCTGTAAAAAACGCACAACAATTCAAAAATAAATGGCAGCTGGTTTCCGAGGAAATCACTGAAACTTCTGTGCAAGGGCTAATGAAGGACATAAAGTCAAAATTGCGATCGTTTGCTTATTACAAGGAGAATTAACTCTTTTTTAACGAATTTCAATAAAACTAAGTTTAGATGTAAATATATGTAAATATCCTTGAATTCCATTAATATATTTATGTTTTAGAACGTTTTAACTGTGACCAGTTTTTTTCGTGTACATTCTTTATGTATGCACATACTTATATAAACTAGATAATGAACTAAAAACACTTTAGAAACTGTTAAAATCTGCAATTTCAGATATTTGAATTGACCATAAAAACTCGGGTTACGAATAATTATTTCGGAAAACTTTGACTTCCTTCCCTCCTTAAATGTAAAATGAGTAGGGTAAAACCTAAATCCGCGCGTTCAGAAAAACGATTTTCTTCTAATTAATTTTTGAATTCATTAACCTAGATCCATGAGTTTTTGGTGCAGTCTGTATCTTCCCGTGTACTGCCCGGTATAGCTTGTGTGCTCCCGCACACGTTGCATAAACTAATTGACTTGCCTGCCCATTTTCCATTTGCATCATTTTATGTAAAGTCATTCCTAACAACCAAGAATATCATTGTTTTATTTATAGTATTCAGCATATTGTATTTAATTGTGGATATAATTTCGCAAAACTCAAAGAAAAGTCACCGAGGTATAGATAAAAATAGTTTTAATACTGAGTAAACATTTACATCCAGATTGCGATGAATATTGAGAAAAGCTAACCCATTTTGTGCTCGTTCTCTGTCCATGCCTGCTCCTTAGTTGTATGAAAAAAAATTTTGTTAAGTTACAAAGCAAGACTCCCCCGAGAAATGTTCCTTTGTTCATAAAAACGTGCTCTGCAAAAAAACGGAAACGGAAAGACGGGCCTCGAAATGCCCCAAAGTTCAGCATAGTCATGCAATTTTGCCTGTAGTTCTGTGAGAAATTTAACATATTTTAATGGCACTTGAAGTAGTTTTGCCATCCGATGTAATATGGCTAACCAATTTTTGAACCTCACAACTTTTAAAGTTATTGAGGTTCTTTCCACGTAAAATTATAATTTTATACAAACTTAAAAAAAATCACTTTTATTGTAAATAATTAGCAAGAAGTGCGAAAAGTTTTTGCATTGTACGGTTTCCGCCATATTTCAACAATTTCTGATAAAAATGCGTAGCATATTCAAATGCCAAAGTTGTAGGCAACTTTTCTATTTTAGTTTTTGGTTCTCTGGTGCAAAATCTAATTTACGGTTAGTTTAGATGCCTTAGTTGAGACGCCATGTTGAATTTTTCAAAAGGCCTCACGGCTTTTTCCCAAATTTTTTTTTTTAAAGATGGCGAAGTTTAAACTACTGTAGCTATTTTTGATATCGGGGGACAAAACTCCATCAAGTGCCATTTAAATACATATGTATATTAAACTTCCCACTGACTTATAGACAAAATATTGACCGCTTTGTGAAAAATTCCATGTATTTGCTGATTTTTAGGGCCTTGAGACGCGTCTTTCCGATATCCGATTTTAACAAATTTTTCGCAGGTGCTTATTTTTTAATGTTTAACACAGCCCAACAAAAATATAATAACATTTTGGTACTGCAAATGTTAAAGCTGTTTTTGGCAGATTTTTTTTGTGCTGATTACGAATCCGTAAGCACAAAGTTCCCACGAGGTCAAAGTCTCAAAAAAACGCGGTTTTTGCAATATTTTATAAGCTCTAGCAAAGAAAGAAAGATTTCCCTCCATAGGAGGGTTTAAACCCCCAACCCCACCCCCCTCGCGGCCGGGCCTGCTACATATGTACGTACAGATAGCACTATGCCACGTTTTAATGGGAATGCAACACAAATAATTGCATTTTGCATTTCGGATTCTTACCACTTTAATTTTTATTTTTCATTCTGCATTAGGTCCTTACATAGACAATTCTGGTTCCGGCTGTTTACAATCAACGTCCAACGATGTGTATCTGGCCAAGCGGCGCACTGCCAACCATCCGTGTCCGGTCTGCGGTAAGCATTACGTAAACGAGGGCTCCCTGCGCAAGCACTTGGCCTGCCATCCGGAGACAACACAGCTCACAAATAGCCTGCGCATGTGGCCGTGTTCGGTATGCCAGGCGGTGTTCACACACGAAAACGGTAAGCATAATTTAGTAAGATTATTTTCTAAACGCTCTGAGAAAAGAAGTTAGAAAAAAGTTATTCTTTTTTCCAGATACGAATAACTTCAATCTATTGTCTTTCCCTTTTATTCAGGTCTTCTCACACACATGGAACACATGCGCATGGATCCTAAGCATCAGTTTGCAGCGCAATATGTTTTATCACGAGCCGCGGCAGAGAGGCGTGAACGTGACTCCTTACTGGCAGCCACACTAGCCGCATCAGCTGGCTGTGGGCCGAGTAGTGGTGGTGGTAACGGCGGTGCAAGTTTGCTGCCATTGTTGGGCGATGGTGGTGGCTCGAATTCTTTGTGCCCGTCACCTTCGGCCAACTCGGAATGCTCTTCGACGGGACGCTTGTCATCGTCTGCTGCCTCGGACCAGGGTAGTGGCATACACTTGCTAAACAATAATAATAACAATAACAATAACAACAACAATAACAACAACTGCAACAGCAACAAAATCAATGAGCTGCTTAGTCGCACAGGCAGTAATCCTCACCTGACCAGTCAGTATGGGGTTGGCGTCGACTCGGGCCTGCACGTGGCCAACCGTATGTCACTAATGGCAGCAGCATCAGCCGCAGCAGCCGCTGTGGCTGCATCGGCAAGTGGCGTGGGAGTGAGCGGCGGTGTAAACGTTGGTGGTGTGTCTGGCATGGGTATGACATCGCCGGTCGGCTGCGTCGACTCCACCAGATCAAGTGTGCAAGCTGCCGTTGTAAACTTGGCTGCAGCGATGCGCATCAACCAAGTCAGCCAGCAGCAAGTCGGCGGTGCTAATGTAGCCAGTGGTGGAGTTGGTATAGGCGGTGGTAGCAGTGGGTCTGCATCCAGCGCTGGCAATATGATTAGCAATATATCTAGTCAGCAGCTGCAATCGCAGCAGAATCAGCAGCAGCAGCAACAAACCCAGCAACAAGTATCCGCCATTGACAACAATCAAACGTCGAGCGCAACGCCGCTTTCGTCCAGTGGGCTCCGGGTAGGTGCCACCTCACCGCGTACAGGAATGACGAACCTGCAGGCAGATGCATCTGCTGTTAGCGCGGTTGCGACAATGACTGCCATGCGCGACACCATGATGCGCTCCAGCATGGGTGTTGTAGACTCACTAAGCGGCATGCACCAGCAGCTTGACCAACATGCTCACGGTCATGTGCAGCACCACGCAACGACCAATCTGCAGACAACCCACGCCAATTACAACCAACACAGCATGCCATCAGCCAGCAGCGACCATCAAGTTCAACATCAGGCAACGGCGTCATTGGAAAATCCCGCCTCTCACCACCATCATCACCACCATCATCATCTCAACCAAATGCAGCAGCCACATTCCCCCGAAACAGCACTACGTATGCATCAACATGCCGAAGCCATACTTCGTTCACACACGGAGGCGGCCTTTCGTCTGGCGGCATCGGTGGCCGCGTCAAACAGTGTCATCGGCGGTGGCGGTTCGGGCTCACATACCTCCGTAACCGGCCCGAGTAACTTAATGTCCGCTGGTAGTAGCGAAAGCGCGGCAACGCAAAACAACTCCTCGATTCAGGTCAAAGCGGAAGCACATCAAACGCAGCATCAGCAACAACTCGACAGTGACGCGGCGATGCAACATCAAGAGCAACAACAGCACCAGCTCACAACGTCGCAACAACAACAGAAGCTAAATGCTGCCGGCAGCTTACAGCAATCAACGGCCCCAGCGTCGCAACAGTCACAGCTGACCTCCGATCTTAGCGAGGCAATACGCCTGCAGGAGCACCGCCTGGAACAAGCGCTTCGTTTGCACAACGACGCGCGTGCACTCAACTTTCTCACTGTCGCCAACTCTGCGACAGCGACGACTAACAGTGCAGTGCTACACCACCATCAACAACAGCAGCAACAAACTTCCGCAGCCCAACATCATAGCAATGCGTGAGAACCACTCATGAGCGATAAACTAAAGATCGCCTAGATAACACCGAACGCAAAGCTAAGCTCACAGAACGCAAGTACACGGCAAAGACGGTCAAAACACCAACAAACGTAACTTAAATTAATTGAAACGAACCAATTCGTATACGGTTTTGAACATAATGAAAATAGTTCAACGCAATCCGAATATAAGTAGCAATGTGGTTCATTACTAGAAAAATCTATGCATTCTTAATTAATTGTTAAGTAATAAGACGAAACAGGAGAACAAGAACTCTAAGTAAACTCAAATTGTTAACATCAGAACGCCCATACAACTATATTGATGAGTATGCAAAATACTCAAAGCGTCGTAAATATTAAAAAAAAAAAGGCAAGAGCCTCACCAGATATCCATTTACACGTATAATTGACATGATTTGGGACAGTAATTTTAAAGATTCGAAGCAGAATTAAGAATACACGATCAACGCGTATGTGATATTAACTCCTGCAATAAGCATCAAGAAGGATAGAATACAATATTCCGGCAATTGAGAGATTAGCCCGGTGTGATGCCACTAAATAAGTGATGCTCAAAACAGCGCCCGCGGGCGGAACTCTCCAAAGCCCTCTATAGTTTTTATATGGGCGCGCACAGAGTAAAAGCACTCTCCGAGCATCACTGCACTAAATACTTAGAATGAGAGAGTTTGAAGAAAGAAACCAAAACTATGCAATGTGAAAAATGTATCTTATGACGTGTCAGAATGGTAGATGTTGTCAAATCGACAAATAGAGGGTTAGCGGTACGCGATCGGCCCACCTTTGCATCTCTAATTCTTAGAGGTACACGGAGTGATACCTATGAGATACTAACTCTCGCGATACTATCAATAGCGATGCATTTGGGCCCACAAACTATACATATCGTCGTTTAAAGTACAAAACTGGGTAAACCGCGTAACTGACATTTGCTGCCAAAAATTGGATTTGCTCACACAAACTCTTGGCTCAATCCTTATCCATTCGTCCTGAAATATACGAGCCAGAAATGCGTTTGCGTTATAAAATAGAAACCCATTTTGAAATATGAGTGTTTTTGCTCTCTAAAAAATAATTTATGCAACCTCACATACGCGGTTTTGTTCTTTATATGACGATATGTAAGTGTATGTGTGTATTTGCGTTTTTACTCACGGTGACGCCGTTTTGGGTAGTATTCGTAGAACCTCACAAAAAGACAGGCAGATGACGTCGACGGCAGTGAGAGCGAGAATAGCAGTCAAGGCGAAAAGCTATGCTGAGTAAGGCAAAACAAATCAAAGACTAACCGCCCGGTTTCCAAAAAAATGACCAAACTCATCACATATCGATTGATTTTACTGCTGAGCCTAAAACGTTGACGCGTAATATAAACATTGGTTCGGCGTTGTCACGCACTCGAATAAGTAATAGCAGTAACATTGAAAATTGTCGTTGTTAGAGCGCATTAAACCAATTTTTTTAGGCACACTTATAGGCGCAGTAGTTAAATCAATTGATATGCGATGAGTTTTGTTATAATCGTGAGAATACGGCGGTAGGAGACAATTAGACAGGGAAACAAAATTTAAAAATGTTATGTTGCCTAAAATATTACAGCCGATTCTTAAAGGATTTTTTCCGTAGAATCCGAATCTGACCCTAAGAGATATTAGATGGGCTCTATTTTTCGAGGAATGTAGGTTCATAGGTGCCGAAAAACGCGTTTTTGGACATGTTTGAGCCTCTATAAAATAATAAATTGATGCAATGTATCTGTCTGTGTGGGAGGATATGAAAGCCTAAACACTTCCCTTTAACACTCAAAATCAAAAAATATGGTTAACTGGCCTTTATCCACACTCGAGGTTTCATGGATTAATCACCAAATACCGATGGACACTAACTCTAGCAGTGGAAATGAAGATGAGGAAGACACCTTGAAACCCCAGTTGCTTGCAAACTAGAGCCAATTAAAAATTTTTAAGATCAGATGTGGGTTCTAGGGGGCAAATCCTATAAGGACCGGCTGTAATATTTTAGTCAACATAAATTTTGTTGCCCTGTGTTTTAGATGAAGGTTTGAGCTTCAATTTCAGCCTCTTTAGAAATTTCCAGCGCCTTAGATTCATTTAACACAACTGATCAAAAACGGGCAAAACAAGAGTTAAAAAAATCGTGCGTACTCGTATACAAAAACTGTTTCCAATTGCTTTCAGTGTTCGGATCATAATTTTTTGATTTTTAGTATTAAACGGCAGTGTTTAGGCTTTTATATCCTCCCACTCAGACAGATATATTGCATCAATGTATTGTTTTACAGAGGCTGAAAATTGTCCAAAAGCTCGTTTTTCGGCATCTTTAAACCTAGGTTGCTCCAAAAGTATAGCCAATCCAATATCTGTACGGTGAGATTCGGATTCTACGGGAAAAATTGAAATAATCGGATACAATATTTTACTCAGCAGAATTTGGGAAGTGTTATCATTAAGAGCACAACAACAACTGAAACAACGTTAGGGGGAACTTACGCGAACGTTGTCCCCTTGCATATATTGCACTTCAAGGATCGATAGAAATGTTTGAACAAACTAAAAAGATCTTAAATTGTATGTATATCAATAATTTTTTAATGAGTGGGATCACTACTATTCTTCGGTTGGGGACTGCGGTAGCCGTTTGGGTAGAGGTGCCACACAGCGAGTGTCCATTTAGGTGTATCAATTGAAGCGATAGAAATAGTTGTTTCCCCTAAACGAGCGGTTTCCGACAGGTAGTTGTAATCCTCCGATGGCATGTCTGCCATGATACAGTTTCTTCCAAAACCCAACTACCATTCGGTGGCAACGCGTTTTCACGGTGTTAGCAGTTTATCTGGAAGTTATATCCCTTAAAGCATAGACGGGTAACGTTCTCGATACGGGCTAACAGCGCAATTAACCATATGAGAATTATACCCTGACAGATAGTAGTATACCGCATTAAGCGAGCTTGAACACCTTCTTCTTTTTTAATACCTATTTTATTTTGTTACGTGGACATATATTTGGACTTGGTTCAAAAAAAAATGAATAAATAAAACATATTGAATAAACAACCTTTTCTATATTTTCCGGACGTTGCCAAATTAATGTCATTTATAAATAAAACCGGTTCGATCCGAGTTTTAACTGAATGTAGTAGTGTAAGTATAAGTTGCAATACTTTGGACTGATTTGAAATATTCCTCTTTAGAAAAAATAGTCAATTAATTTTCGAATGTTTTACCACTGTAAACAATTTTTTTTTCTCATGAATTCTAGAAAAGCAAAAGCATATTGATTGAACATAAACCGAATATACACAGCTTATTTTTGAAATACTAGAGGGGTATATGTGATATAGCCCCAAGTGGCATAATAACTCAAATTTTAAAATTTGAGATTATGTCACTCCTTGTATAGTGACAAAACCCTAATTTTTTGTAAACCAAAAGAATTTGGAATGTGCAAGAGAAATTACCAAAGGGATTTTTATCAAAGAACATCATGGAAGCCGGCTTTGCCTACATTATTTTCTTTTCAACGCCTATAGCTGAGAATCTTTTTACTAGACACGACGTTTTCTATGGTTCCACGATGTGGATACAAGCAACGGTTTATTATATACATCGGACACGAAAATCACGTTAGTTATTGGTTTTATATCAAAAAAAGTGCCGCAGGCGAAAATTTGTAATAAAAAATCGCGCGATTTTATGTTCTCAATTTTCACATTATATATACATATTAAAATATTCTTTTATATTAAAAAAGCGCGAAATTTAATATCAACAATTTCCTGTTTTTAAGTTTAGTTTCCAGCTGAAGATATATTACAAGAAATATTTCTCATTGTTTCTCTCCCTTCAAAATATTCTTTACCCTGCTGTAAAATTTCTTGAACAAATATTTGCATATATATATTTCTAGAGAACTGTAAATGGACCAACAAATTTTTAAAGAAAATTTGTTTTTAATTTCTTGAGCGTGTTTTTATACCCGAGCGTACTTGTGCACATGGGTATTATTACTTTGTTCGCATAACGCATATAGACAAATGTACACATAAATGCTCAGAATGAAAAAAGAAATCGATTAAGCCATGTCTATCCGTCTGTCTGTACGTGTACACGATAACTCGAGCAAAAATTGAGATATGTCAACGAAATTTGGTAAGCAGGTTGCCCTTTATCCAAGGTAGGTTGGGATGGCAAAATGGGGAAATGGGCAAAATCAGGCAATAACCACGCCCACCTCCCATATAACTTTATTTTCGAAATATGCAAAAACTAAGATATTTCCGCAAATACTGGATCAAAATTGTTGAAAGTTGGTATTTGAAGTAGAATTTTGGCATAAAATAAGATAGTTATGAAATTTTTGTTTAAATGGGCGTGGTCCCGCCCCCTTATGATGAAATGCTATATCTCAGTATAACCTTCACCAATCTCCACCAAACTCGGAGCGAGCATTGCTTAGGGCCACACTAAGAAACCCGTTGAAAATTTTTGAAATCAGACAAGAACAAGGCCCAGCACCTATATAACGATAATTTACAGATGTACGAAAACTGCGATAAATTATCGCAAATTGATATATGCAATGACCTCTTATCAGAAATTATATTTAGGCAAATTTTTAGAAAAATGGGCGTGGCACCGCCCACTTACGCCTACATATGTGTATCTCGGTACCCGGTTTATCAATTTCTACTATACTCGGCACATTTAGCAACCTGGGCGCAAAAAACAATATGTTGAAAATTTCTGAAATCGGACTAAAACTACTGCCACTTTCCACACAATGGCGTAGCCAGGATTTGGCTTTGGGGGGGGAGGATGAAAAAAAAATGTCCATCGATAACTTAAATCTGTGACACACAATGGCTAGAGGCGTCGCCTGAGTGCTTTCTTTCATATATTTCATATATTTATTTATGTGCCAGTTTTACCGTTATATATTTTTTCTACTCGTGTATTCCATGGGGTCTTCATGCTTTATTTAAATTTAAAAAATTAAATTACTATACCGTTTTAAAAATCTGAAACTCCCTTTTTGTCTTCGCCTTTTTGTTTTTGCCTTTATAAGTTTTGTAAAAAGTTTTTGAACGAACCATTATATCACATTCCTAGGCAAGTTTTGAAAGAATATTTTCGATACTAAATTTTATTAAAACAAAATGTCGAAATCAGCTTCATATAGAAACAGTGCCATCGTTAATTAAGAAATGGATGTTCTTAAATATCATAACTTTACAACACTCACATATTGACTAGATTTGACTATTTATTTTATTATATTTTAATTTGAATTATTTGTTTATAAAAATATAGTTTATTCCTTAACAAACACTAAACGAAAATAAGTTTAATCTTTGAACAACATTAAAAAAAAATCTAGAAACTTTTGTAAAAATTTCTAACTTTCTATCTCAATTTTATCTCTTAATATTTTGCAGTTTTTTAGCTCATTGAATTTTAGTCTAATAAAGTGCAAATTTAAAGTAACTGTGATTTACAGTTGATGTATGGCATATTTTTGACGATGTCGGTAACATTCTTCCATATTATCTAATTATGTTCGACGACTTTTTTAATGAAGAAATTGAGCCTTCATCAAACAAAAAAAATATTAAAAATCAACGATAAGTCGCAGCTATGTATTTTAAACTTGCGCTTTATTTGAATTGATCGGGCTACAAAACTGCATACTTAAAATATGTATTTCTAGGAAGTCTAATTAAAAAGCTTTATGAAAGTTTGTTGATTTTTTTAATGTTGCGCAAAGATTAAACTTTTCACTTATAAGGGATTTGTTAAAGTGTAAACTGCATTTTTATGAACAAATAATTAAAATTATATAATTTTAAAATAAATGGCGAATCTAGTTAACATGCATACAGTTTTGATAAGCACTTGAAATGTCAAGTTTTAGTACTGAATTCAAAGAAGATGTCTCTTTTATCCATTCATAATTACTTTAAAAAAATTTGTTTGTTAAGAAGTGTATTTTAAAATATCTGCCTTGACATTTATGTTAAAAGTGCAAAATGTGTAAACGTACCTACATAAACTTTCCCGTGAATACCATCAAATCATTGGTCTTGAAGGGAATCTATGTATGCATGCATGCATATCAGCAAACTCAAAATTCGATGCAATTTGCAGTCGAAAAGTACAGTTTTTGTATAGATTTCGTACTGAAGGAATAATTTTATTTCCCAACATTGTGGAAAACTAAGCAAAATGGCCTAGTGTATTTCGTAAATATTCAAATACATAATCCTTCTTCTTCTTCTTTTTTGGCGCTGTCGTTTCTCTTCTGTGCCAACTGACGCCAATTGGAAACGACAAGTGAAGCCAAGTCCTTCTCCACCTGATCTTTCCATCGCAGTGGGGGCCTCCCTCTTCCTCTGCTACCCCCAGCGGGTTCCGAGTTGAATACTTTCAGAGCTGGAGCGTCGGTGTCCATGACATGAAAGAGATGGCCAAGCCAGCGGAACCGCTGTATTTTAATTCGCAGCATTATGCCCATGTCGTTGTAAAGCTCATACAGCTCATCGTTCCATCGTCTGCGGTACTCGCCGTCGCCAATGCGTAAAGGCCCGTAAATCTTCCGCAAAATCTTTCTCTCGAACCCTCCAAGAGCCGCCTCATCGGATGTTGTCATTGTCCATGCTTCTGCGCCATATATCAGCACGGGCATGATGAGTGGCTTATACAGCGTGGTTTTCGTACGTCGAGAGAGGACTTTACTCCTGAATTGCCTACTCAGTCCAAAGTAGCACTTGTTGGCAAGAGTGATTCTGCGTTGGATTTCAATGCTGACATTATTATCGGTGTTAATGCTGGTTCCCAAGTAAACGAAATTCTCTACTTTCTCGAAATTGTAACTGTCAACAGTGACGTGGGTGCCAAGGCGCGAATGGGCTGACTGTTTGTTTGATGACAGGAGATACTTCGTCTTGTCCTCGTTTACCACAAGACCCATTCGCTTTGCTTCCTTATCCAACTTGGAAAAGGCAGAACAGACTTCGCGGTTTTTGTTACCGATGATGTCGATGTCATCGGCATAAGCCAGCAATTGCACGCTCTTGTAGTAAATTGTTCCTGAGCGGTTCAGTTCTGCAGCTCTTATTATCTTCTCAAACATCAGATTAAAGAAGTCACCCGAAAGGGAGTCGCCCTGTCTGAAACCTCGTTTGGTGGCGAACGGCTCGGAGAGGCCTTTCCCAATTCTGACGGAGCTGGTGGTATTGCTCAACGTCATTTTAAATAGCCGTATGAGTTTTGAGGGGATGCCAATTTCAGACATAGCGGCGTATAGGCAACTCCTTTTAGTGCTGTCAAAAGCGGCTTTAAAGTCGACAAATAGGTGGTGAGGGTCAATCCTTTTCTCGCGGGTCTTTTCCAAGATTTGGCGTATTGTGAATACCTGGTCTATGGTGGATTTGCCAGGTCTAAAGCCACACTGATAAGGTCCAATCAGTTCATTGACGGTGGGCTTCAGTCTTTCACACAATACGCTCGATAAGACCTTGTAACCTATGCTTAGAAGGCTGATCCCGCGGGGGTTGGCGCGAATGGTGGGGTCACCTTTCTTGTGGATTGGGCAGAGCACACTTACATTCCAGTCGTCAGGCATGCGTTCATCTGACCATATTCTGCACAAGAGTTGATGCATGCACCTTATCAACTCTTCGCCGCCGTACTTGAATAGCTCAGCTGGCAGGCTGTCAGCTCCAGCAGATTTGTTGTTTTTCAGCCGCGTTATTGCTATATGTACCTCGTCATAGTCAGGCAGGCGGGCTTGGGTTCTTCTTCTCCACAACTTTCCGTGCTGCTACCATTTAGTAGGGCGGAAAAGTGTTCCCTCCATAATTTAAGTATGCTCCGGACATCGATTATTCGGTCGCCATTATTGTTCTTACAGGAGTACGCCCTGGTCTTGAAACCTTCCGTAAGTCGCCTAACTCTCTGGTAAAATTTTCGGGCATTCTTCCTGTCGGCCAGCATTTCAAGCTCTTCGCACTCACGTATTTCGGCCTCTCTCTTCTTATTGCGGCAAATACGTCTCGCTTCCCTCTTCAGATCCCTATAGCGGTCCCATATAGCACGCGTTGCGCCCGATCGAGGCGTGGCCCTGTAGGCGGCATTTTTTTTGCTCTGCAGCTTCCTGACACCAGTTGTTCTTTCGGGCTCGCTGAAATCCAACTACTTCTTCGGCGGCGGTACTTAATGAGCGGGAAATGTGGTTCCACTGCTCGCATATTTCGGTTTGTTGAAGAGTGCTCTCTGAGAGCAGGTGTGAGAGTCGAGTAGCAAAAGCGCTTGCTGTCTGTTGTGATTGCAGCCTTTTGACGTTAAGCTTTCCTTGCATATTTGGGCGCACATTTTTTCCTGCACAGAGGCGGGTGCGTATCTTGGCGGCAACAAGTTAGTGGTCCAAGTCGATGTTTGGACCTCGGAGAGTGCGTTCGTCTAAAACACTGGAAGCGTGCCTTCCGTCTATCACAACATGATCGATTTGGTTTCTTGTTTTTCGACCCGGAGACAGCCACGTAGCTTGAGGGATCTTTTTATGCTTGGACCTAGTACTGCATACTACCATGTTTCGGGCCTCGGCGAAGTCGATCAGCCTCAATCCGTTGTCGGACGTTTCGTCGTGGAGGCTGAATTTCTCGACGGTGGTTCTAAAGATCCCTTCCTTGCCCATCCTGGCCAAGCAGGATTTTGATATCATGTCGGGGGCAGCGCTCGTACGTGCCCTCCAAGCCCTCATAGAAGAGATCCTTGGATGCCTCATCCTGCTCTCGCTTTGATGCGGATTGTGGCCAGACGCTCGTCCACCGGGGTGAACGACAGTACTCGGCGACGGAGTCTCTCTCCCACAACAAATCCAACTCCGAATTTGCGCTCCTTTACATGGCAGCTGTAGTAGACGTCGCAAGGCCCCAGACATTGCTTACCTTGCCCCGTCCATCGCATTTCTTGGATGGCGGTGACGTCAGCTTTTGTCCTTACGAGGACATCAACCAGCCGGGCAGAGGCACCTTCCCCATTAAGGGTCCGGACATTCCAGGTGCATGCCCTCAAATCGTAGTCTTTTAAACGTCTACCGTGGTCGTCATCATAAGGGGGGGTGTCATCCGAGGCTTTGCCTTGCTTCTTCACTGGAAATGGTTTTTACGTGGCGGGTCCCAAACGCAGCGCACAACCCATTGCTGGGACGAGGGTGGTTTCGCAACCAAATACACGTTTATATAGCGAGCCGCTTGCTTCAAGCAGACACCCGCTTGCAGCCGCACCTACTGGTGAACAGACGCTGCAGACTTCAGTGAGCCCTTAAACCGAATAAGTCGGAGTGGGCCCACCGAAGCTCCCTCTCTTTCTGCCGTGACCCAAGGCTCCACTCGGATTGGCTACCGCATCTCGCACATGGGTTGCTCACGTTGCCCAGAGTGCCGAACGAGGACGCAAGAGTCGGGATTGAGTATAGCCATGCAACTGTAACTGGATACCCAGCGCAACGACTCTACATATATAATAAATACATAATCCACCAACCGATAATTTTATCTATTCATTAAAAGATAATTTGTCATCAGTCTGAAATAAAAAAACTATAAATCGGAAGGGTAAAATAGTACTGTGTTATTAATTCAAATATAAAAAGTTTCATTTCACTGACGAAGGGGAGGATATATCCCCCCCAATCCTACCCCCCCTGGCTACGCCACTGTTTCCACTTAACGGTAAATTTCAGAAATACGAAAACTCAGATCTTTCAATAACTAATTGATTTTTGTTAAATGGGCGTGGTACCATCCCCTTATGACTACATAAGTATACATCGATAACCGCCTTAAAGATTTCCACCAAGTTTGCTCCAATTATTTTAATACATCATAGCATATTATTAAAACTGTTTGACATCGGGAAAAATATAGGGAAAATGTAACTTTTGAGCCTAAAGCATGTTTTCCAGCTCTCAAGAAAAACAAAAATATTATATAACAAGTAAAGAAGTATAAGTTCGGGGAAACCGAATTTTATACACCCGGCGCATGTATTAAATATCGTTTTTTCACCATTCAGTAAACTGCATGATAAGGAGGAGTATTTTTCCCGATGTCCAACAGTTTCAATAATAAGCTATGATATATTGTTGTGGCCGCTGTGGTGTAGTGGTAAGCAGTGCGCGCTTCCACTCCACAATGCCTGGGTTCAAACCCTGGTCAAAGCAACATCGCAAAAATATAGAAAAAAGGTTTTTTCTTAACAGCGGTCGTCCCTCGGCAGGCAATGGCAAACCTCCGAGTGTATTTCTGCCATGAAAAACAGCTTCTCATAAAAATACAATCGCCGTTCGGAGTCGGCGTAAAACTGTAGGTCCCTCCGCTTTGTGTGACAACATCAAGGCGCACACCACAAATCGGAGGAGAAGCTCGGCCAAACACTAACATATGTGTAAGCGCCAATCTATTATTATTATTATATTGAAATAATTGGACCAAATTTGGTGGAAATCGGTAAGGCGGTTATTGATATATACTTATGTAGTCATAAGTGGATGGTGCCACGCCCATTTAACAAAAATCAATAATCTTGTGTCTTGTTAAAAGATTGTTGTAAGTTGGCATATTTAGTTATTGAAAGATCTTAGTTTTCGCATTTCTGAAATTTACCGTTATTAGTAAGTGGCAGTAATTTTAGCCCGATTTCAAAAATTTTCAACATATTGCTTTTTGCGCCCAGGTTGCGAAATGTGCCGAATTTGGTAGAAATCGATAAACCACGTACCGAGATACCTACACATACGTAGGCGTAAGTGGCGGTGCCACGCCCATTTTCCAAAAATTTGCCTAAATATAATTTTCAGGTAAGAGGTCACTGCATATATCGATTTTGAGTAAATTCGCTTAAATAGTTACTAATTTATCGCAGTTTTAGTATTTATGTAAATTACCGTTATATGGGAGGTGGGTGTGGTTATTGTTCGATTTTGCCCGTTTTCAATCCAAACTAGAGATGGGCACGAGACTAAAGATTTAATTCCGATCCCGCCCATCCCGACATTCGATTTTTTAGTCCCGAACCCGCCTATCCCGATGTTTTTTTAGAATTGGACCGCGAGTCCCGTGGTTCCCGATATCTATCTCTAAAGCAGGCTACAAACGGACAACAAATTTAAACGATCGGTTGAGATTTCAACGTGTGTGGCGAGGTTTGCAAACCGATCGAAGGTTGACAAAAATGTTCATGTCTTTCAAATTAATTTTTAATATAAAAATAATAATGAAATATCTGGCATCTTCCTATTATTTTTTTCTTTTTCGTCCCAATAAAACATTAAAAGTGAATATTTCAAACATCGTTTTAAGGAAGATTTTGTGAATTCGCGGGGGTTGCGGTTTTATCGGGATTGTCGGGAAAGGATTTTGGTCCCGTCCCGCCCGCCATATTTTTACAGATCTTCCCGATACCGCCCATCCGGGCCAATTTTAAATCAGTACCGTGGGTCCCGCGCCCATCTCTAATCCCAATGTACCTTGGATAAAGGGCAACCAACTTACCAAATTTCGTTGACATATCTCAATTTTTGCTCGAGTTATCGTGTACACGGACAGATAGCTTAATCGATTTCTCTTTTCATTCTAAGCAACAGCCAAATCGAATCGAGATAGATATAGAAAAATGTATACATTTCTGTATCTATCTCGATACGATTTGGCTGTTACAAGCAACCGTTATGCGAACAAAGTTATAATACCCTTGTGCACAAGTGCGCTCGGGTATACAAATTGGGTACGATGCGATTAGTGGAACCAAAGATACAGAATTTTGAATGTGGCAAAGTCAGGTAAAGAATCCAAGCTCAAATCTTTGATATCTTCAAAAAAAAACCAAAAAGTGCCAAAAACCTCTTTTGATGAACTTTTTCTCAAATCTGTACGATTTTTAAAATATCAAAGCAAAACGTCATATTAAACATTAATGCTTTTTTTTTGTAAATAGGCCGTGAATTTGCTATCACATATACCAAAGTTCTAAGGCTCGTATATTTGAAAACATATGGGATTCAAATGAATCTTAAAAACAGCTTGGAAATCATTTTCTATGTGAACTTAAAACATTGTTTGATTCTTTTGCTTAATTTAGAATATTACAATTTCCTTTATTTTGCCCTCAGCGGCGCTGTAATAGGTTATGGTGCACATATATGTAATACTTCTATATTGGTAGTAAGCTAACATCTCAATGTGTAATGGTGCATTTACATGGTATGAATCTGTTCATAAGCCGTATGAATTTTCCTATAAAAGAAGCACCAACTCTATAAAGAAATGAATGAAAGCGATATATATTTAACATTTTTGACTTATATACTTGGCAAGTATTTTTTTTGTAAACAACAAACAAAAAAATTTCATTTTGTGCTAACTTCGAAACTAATAGCTTATTTTCTTGTTAAATGTGCTTTAAAAAGGACCTACTGCCAATAAAGCCTTTTGGATTACAATTTTTCCATATTTGTAATGCCTCCATTTAAACATCTTTGTGGAAAAACAGGTTTTTGTTCAGAATTGCTTGTTTACGAAACATTTGGCATAAGTTGAAATCATAGGGATGCCGTTTTCTTCCGTTTCTCAATGGATTTTATACTTGAAAAGGCACCAAAATATGTATGCAATACTTCTACATATCGTCGTTTAAAGTACAAAACCGCGCATCAAAAAAATTCAAAACCTCGTATGTGAGGTTGTCTAAATTTTATAGGAGAGATTAAAACATGTCCTAATTAAAACGGTTCTCTCTTTTAAACTTAATTATTTCTTCTCCTTATGTCTAAGGGCCAATTTCACAGTGCGTAGTTAACTCAGAATCGCCAGTTAACTATAGATTTTTGTACTGAAAATCTCTAGTTAACTGCCGTTTCTGAGTTAACTACGCACTATGAAATTGGCCCTAAGTATCGATATTTTATTATAAATGGCTAAGGGCTTGATGCCAGGAGCTTGCGGTGACCAAATATCTTTTTTTGGCACCAATGTCAGTTACGAGCTTTTACAGAACCACGATACGCGCTTTTGTACTTTAAACGACGATATACATATTGGCGCTTACACAATATGTTAGTGTTTGGCCTAGCTTCTCCTCCGATATGTGGCGTGCGTGATTTTGTCACACAAAGTAAAGGACAGTTTTACGTCGCCTCCGAACGGCAATTGTATTTTTATGAGAAGTCGTTTCCATGACAGAATATACTCGGAGGTTTACTATTACCAACAGAGGCGCAACCGCTATAAGAAAAAAAATCTTTTGTTTTTTATATTTTGATGTTGGTGGGAAACTGGGCTTGAGCTCAGGCGCTGCGTAATGCTCTACAACAGCCGCCACTACTTTTACATATATTGCTGGTATATTTAAAATACTATCCCGAACATCGGAGTGTATATATGTAATATAAAAAAGAATGAGAGGTACTATAAGAAAATGTACCCAAAATTCAGGAGCAAATGAAAAAATGCTCATTGATAATAATTCACATGTATAAATTAAAAGATATAACTTAAGCGGTTACAGCGCTAAACAAAAGGAAAAGATAGAAAAAATAGCAATGCGGTGTGAAAGAAATATAAGACCATAAAATGTTTGTTTGTTTCGTTATTTCTCTGAACCTTTTAAGATGTGACACTCCATTCTTTGCAGTAGTTTGCAAATATACACTAATTGTTCTAAAATCTAAAAAATACACATTTTAATTTCATTGCCAGCTTGGAAAATATAGGCTTATTTTTACTTAAATGTGATATAAAGCTCATTAAAATGTTCTGTAATGTATTGTTTTTAAGTTTGTTATCATAGTGCTTTGTATTTTGATTGTCCACTATACGTGAGTTGCTTCTATTCAAAAAGTTCTATTACAAAGAATTTCTTTGTTTTGAATTTGTTTGTTTATTGTTTTTAATTTTTAAAATTCATACTTTTGACATGTATGTGAATGGCGGAGTTGCCGCTTTCCTCCTTTTCGGTGGGTTTTTATATTAAAAAGGCATCAAAATGGGAAAACCCCCCTTGGTATCTCTGCATCTGTTAAACTTTTTATGGGAAGATGTATGAAAATTCAACTTGCTATAATTTCATATGCTTAACAGTATCACAACAGTATGTTTACAGTATCTCCCCATAACTTTTCATATGAACAAATTTATTATATGCATCCCACTCGATATCATTGAATTCCTCATTAGAACATGTAGTCCCTCTATGTTAACGTATCAACAGTTCATATGGCTTCATACCATGTAAATGCGTCATAAGCATTCCGAAATCAAAGCGAGACAGTCTAGTACTGGTTTTGTCAATGTATTGTGTACTTGAGTGCCGTTTTTGTAAATGTGTCGTGTACATGTTTATTTATAAACGTATGTGTTCCTTTTCTTTCGTACGTGTTTATTGATATATCTGTACTGTAGTGTTTTTGGACGGTACTAGCTCTTACTGCCAATATAGGAGTATTACATATATGATGGTGCATTTACATGGTATGAATCTGTTCATAATCCGTATGAATTTTCCTATAAAAGAAGCACCAACTCTATAAAGAAATGAATGAAAGCGATATATGTGACCTGGTCTACGGAAAGGGGGCTTAGGTGTCAAAAAATCAATTTTCACTTCTTGGTTGATTCGGATGGAAGATGAGATGCTTTTTCACGTGGTGAAAAGCAGAAAATCCTAACTTGCTTAGAAGTGTACTAAAAATAATAATAATATTAATAATAATAATAATAATAATATTAATAATAATAATAATAAAACTATAATAATATTCCGACCAACAACAACACTTACTGGACCAACAACAACACTTACTGGACGTCCGGCGCGGAGAACAATTAACGAGATAATGAGAAACTGACGAAACGAGTTGCTTACTTTTAACAGCTTTTTCACAGAAAACTAGTTTTCGCACGTAAGCTCCCTTTTCGTAGACCAGGTCACATATGTTTAACATTTCTGACTTATATACTTGGCAACGTATATGCTTGGCAAGTATTTTTTTTGTAAACAAGAAACAAAAAAATTTCATTTAGTGCTAACTTCGAAACTAGAAGCTTATTTTATTTTTAATGTGCTTTAAAAAGGACCTACTGCCAATAAAGCCTTGCGGTTTGCTATTTTTTCAAATGTGTCATGCTTCCATTCAAACATCTTTGTGGATAAATAGTTTTTTGTTCAGAAATTGCTTGTTTACCTTTTTTGTCTTTCATATTAAAAACGTTTGGCATAAGTTGAAATCATAGGGTACTTGAAAAGGTACCAAAATATGTATGCAATACTTTTACATATCGTCATTTAAAGTACAAAACCGCGCATCAAGAAAATGCAAAACCTTGTATGTGAGGTTGCCTAAATTTTATAGGAGAGAGTAAAATTTGTCATAATTCAAAACGGTTCCCTATTTTAAACTTAATTATCTCTTCTATCTCTATTTATCTCTTATGTCTAAGTATCGAAATTTTAGTATAAATGATTAAGGGCTTCATGATAGGAGCTTCCGGTGCGCAAAAATCTTTTTTTGGCACAAATGTCAGTTACGAGGTTTTGCAGAACCACGATACGCGATTTTTTAGTTTAAACGACGATATACAGATTGGCGCTTACACAATATGTTAGTGTTTGGTCTAGCTTCTCCTCCCATATGGGGCGTGCACCTTGATTTTGTCACACAAAGGGGAAGGACAGTTTTACGCCGACTCCGAACGGCAATTGTATTTTTATGAGAAGCTGTTTTCATGACAGAATACACTCGGAGGTTTACTATTACCAATAGAAGAGCGACAGCGAACAGCGGAGTGTATATATCGATGGCTGAGTGGAAGATCGACCTATCTCGGCAGCCAGTTCGAAAACGCCCTATCTCAGAAAACTTTTCAAAAACGCCCTACTTCAGAATTTTATTGAAAAACACTCTATCTCAGAATTTGGTTGAATAACGCCCTATTTCATAATCCGGTTCAAAAACGCCCTATCTCAAACGAAAATACATTGAAAATAAGCTGAGATAGGGCGTTTTTGAATCGGCAGCTAAGATCGGGTGTTTTCAATAAAATTCTGAAGTAGGGCATTCTTGAAAAGTTTTCTGAGATAGATCGTTGTTGAAAATTTTTCTGAGATAGGGCGTTTTCGAACTGGCTGCTGATAGGTCGATCTTCCACTCAGCCATAGATATGTAATATAAAAAATAATGCGAGGTACTATAAGAAAATGTACCCAAAATTCAGGAGCAAATGAAAAAATGCTCATTGAAAATAACTCACATGTATAAATTAAATAATATAACTTAAGCGGTTACAGCGCTAAACAAAAGGAAGAGTTAGAAAAAATAGCAATGCGGTTTGAAGGAAACATAAGACCACAAAATGTTTGTTTGTTTCGTTAATTCTCCCAACCTTTTAAGATATGACACTCCATTCATTGCATTA
>NW_023459303.1:63372-64809 GCF_013731165.1 Rhagoletis pomonella | reverse complement strand
ATACTGTATATTTTTATATTTATGCATTTGTAGTTTAAACGAAATTTGCAATATTGTGTTATTTTACTATGATTTTAATCTAATAATTTTATGAAGTACATTAAAAAATACTATTTATAAAAATACATATGTGGTTCTTAAAAAGCTTTAAAAAAGTCATCAAAATTTTCGTAAGAATTATAAAAGTCTTTTGATAATAATTATGTGTGAGAAAATTTTTTTATGTCATCGATAACTATTTTTTTAAGACTTACATAATAGAAGTCTTTTCATAATAATTATCAGCGAGATAAATATTTTTAAGTCTTCAAAGACTTTTATTCTGAGACTTATATTATAAAAGTCTTGTCATAATAATTATCATTGAGATAAATATTTTTAAGTCTTCAAAGACTTTTATTTTGAGACTTATATTATAAGTCTTTTGATAATAATTGTCAGTGCGAAAAAATTTTGTATATAGTCCCGAACGGGTCCCAAACCAAACCCCAACTGGTCCCAAACTCCTCCCCAACTAGTCCCGAACTGGTCCCCACCTAGCTCCGAACTGGTCCCCAACTAATCCTGAAATGCTCATGTACAAGTCCCGTCTTTTAAGACTTAAAAAATTTTTTCGCGCTCATAACTATTATTATAAGACTTTTATAATATAAGTCATATAATAAAAGTCTCTGAAGACTTAAAAATATTTATCTCAATGATAATTATTATAAAAAACTTGTATAATATAAGTCTTAAAATAAAAGTCTTTGAAGACTTAAACATATTTATCTTTCTGATAATTATTATGAAAGGAATTTTATAATATAAGTCCTTGAGTGATAATTGTAGATGACTCGAAAAATATTTATCTTAATATAATGATTATTGACTGCCTTTTATTCTTTTCTCTTATAATAGTAATGCTTCGGCTTAAGGAGATCAATTTAAATTTTGTGGCACTTTCATCCCCTTTTTGGCACTATTTTTGCAATCAATTAAGCACATTTTGAAAATTTGGAATTTCATCCCTGCCTAGAGCTTTCGCCCTTTCCACCGCTTCCTTCGCGCTCTGAGGCAACGTATCCAACGGGAACCCATCGTACTTTTTTAGCGTAATCACGGCCTTGCGCTTTTCATCATACATACCCCGCTCAGAATCGGTTTCCTGGGTGGCGTGGCCCATAGTTTCCATTGTTTTCACGCCTCCGGTGACTTCTTTGTGGCCACTTGTCGCCCTAGTCCACTCAGGCCAGGCCGTGAGGACTCTCATTTTGTGGTGGTAGACTTCGCAGCCGTGCCGGCATTTGATGGGCCCCCGGCAGGGATGAGCGTTATCAGGAAAATGAATAATTGAATACAAAAAAATAAGAATAAGTTTTCATTCATCACTCGAACAATTTCAAATAACGAATAAATTTTTATTCATCATTCAAGCACTTGCGAATGATGAATAAA
>NW_023459303.1:54873-63272 GCF_013731165.1 Rhagoletis pomonella | reverse complement strand
TGTTTTTCAACTTTTTTCAAAGAATGGTATGAGAAAAACTTTAAAAACACAACCTAAACTCTTCCGATTTAGACTTAATAGGGGTTATTGGAAAGGTTTTTTCTCATCGTTTTTATTTGTTTGCTAATAAACTCATTCAAAGGGTGAAAGAGAAAGGTAGGATGAACGAACTTTATTCAATGTTGAATTAAGATGTGTTGGTATTTGAAAAATAAAAAATTGGGATACGAATGACTTCTCTGGACAGAAATAAAAACAGTGTGAAAATACCTTTCCACTGAGATCCCATAAGTCTAAATCAGAATAGTTTTGCCACAGTTATTCAAGTTTTTCGTAAATCAATCTTTGAAAAAGTAAAAAAACAGCATCAAAAATCTCATTCTTACGATTCCGTTGAAACGATTTTTAAATATTTTTGTGCAGATTTTTTAAGCTTAATCTGTTTTGTCATCTGAGGGGACTTTTTTCAAAAAGTTCTTTAAGAAACTATTTTTATTCATAAAAAACACCATTTTTTGGGGGTATTTTCAAATCGGTCCAGCTCACTAAAATATTAATATTTTTCCGAAATATTTTGGTGGACGTCTTAAAATATAATAGATTTTGTAATCCCGGCGGAAAAACCGCAACTTTTTTTGGTGATGCAGTCTAATGTACATATATATGTAGATAATTAAATAAGTACATACATACTTATGTTCATACTTATATACATAGAATAAATGAAAAATTATGCGTTATTCAGTATTACTTGAATCATGAATGAAAATTTACTCTTCATTCGAAATTACTTGAATGATGAATAAAAATTTATTCCTTATTTGAAATTACTTGAATGATGAATACAAATTTATTCGTTATTTGAAATTATTTGAATGATGAATAAAAATTTATTCATCATTCGAAAGTGCTTGAATGATGAATAAAAATTTATTCGTTATTTGAAGTTATTTGAGTGATGAATAAAAATTTATTCATCATTCGCAAGTGCTTGAATGATGAATAAAAATTTATTTGTTATTTGAAGTTATTTAAGTGATGAATAAAAATTTATACATCTTTCGCAAGTGCTTGAATGATGAATAAAAATTTATTCGTTATTTGAGTGATAAATGAAAATTCATTCATCATTCGCAAGTGCTTGAATGTGAATAAAAATTTATTCATCATTCGAAAGTGCTTGAATGACGAATAAAAATTTATTCGTTATTTGAAATTGTTGGAATGATGAATGAAAACTTATTCTTATTTTTTTTTATTCAATTATTCATTTTCCTGATAACGCCCATCCCTGCCGGGGACCCATCAAATGCCGGCACGGCTGCGAAGTCTACCACCACAAAATCAGAGGCCTCACGGCCTGGCCTGAGTGGACTAGGGCGACAAGTGGCCACTAAAGAAGTCACCGGAGGAGTGAAAACAATGGAAACTATGGGCCACGCCACCCAGGAAACCGCGTCTGAGCGGGGTATGAATGCTGAAAAGCGCAAGGCTTTGATTACACTAAAAAAGTACGGTGGGGTCCCGTTGGATACGTTGCCTCAGAGCGCGAAGGAAGCGGTGGAAAGGGCGAAAGCTCTACTGCCCAACTTCCAGGCAGGGATGGAATTCCAAATTTTCAAAATGTGCTTAATTGATTGCAAAAATAGTGCCAAAAAGGGGATGAAAGTGCCACAAAATTTAAATTGATCTTTCTTAAGGCTTTTAAAGAACCACATATGTATTTTTATAAATAGTATTTTTTTAATGTACTTCATAAAATTATTAGATTAAAATCATAGTAAAATAACACAATATTGCAAATTTCGTTTAAACTACAAATGCATAAATATAAAAATATACAGTATATAAACGAACGAAAGGAGTGTTTAGTATTTTGCCCACTAGTTTGAGGGCGGTAAGGGGAAATGCATGGGCGTTCTTCATGAAACTCCACCCACTGGATAAAGCGTAAGCCAAACTTCACAGAGAAAGTATGCTTCTCTGAAACTTGGTGAGTGAAATACTAATCCGTGCCCATATGAAAAAAATACCTCGCGGCCTGTGTACAAGTTGATTACTTCATCTATAAAGTCCTTTACACATAAGCAATTCACTTTTGGATGTGAAAGCACGCCGAGATCCTCATCATCTGAAGAAGAGGACGACGACTCCAAGAGGTCATTTATTACTTTTGTTCCTACAAACAAGCAGCGTTTTTCCATTTTCGCCAACAATTCTCTTCCACCTGTGACACCAAGAATTTCTGTGTAAGTTACTACAAATATGTAAACTCCACTCTCTGGGAAACATATTTACCTGGCAAAATACAATCTATTTTCCTGATTTAGGTTATTGAAATTTACACAGATCCCGGGCAGCTAGAATATTTTAATAATTTTATGCCTAAGCACGAAGTTTGCGTTTTCAATTCACGAGCGCCAAAATGAAATGTCAAAACTGTGCACACTTTATCTGTGCTGCTTTGACACTGCCGATATATGCGTGCTAAAAAGAGACAAATAAGGTACTATTTTTATGTGATGTTATTATTGATCAGCTGATTGAAAGGGCAATTATCTCCCCCGTCGTTAGCAGAGAGGGCGAAATATGTTGCATTTTCCCATATTTTTAGGGTAACCCTGTGAGAAAAGATAGCTCTGCCCTCTGCAAAGATTGCATTCATTTTACAAAGGAACACAGCATTTTAAAGTGACAGCATCAGGGCAGAATTTTATGGAGAAACGAAAACGCTATTAGTCCTACATAATTAGGTATATGGACCTTTTTTGTAGAGAATCGAAGTTAGCTAAGAAAACATTTTTTTAGTACTTGAACTTTGATGGACTTGGGCGAGCCTGGGATATTGACCAAAAACTTTCACATTTCACACAGATATTTTTTAGAGCATAATGAACCATATTTTTGCTATTACCAATCAAAATTCTAAAAAAGTGGATTTTCGGCCCACGCTAGTTTCCAGTATGATCTGCATAAGCGGAGCGCTCAGAACCACGCCAAACGATGCTCTGAACGCTATTTTGGATCTTCTGCCACTGGATTTGGTAGGGAAGCAGCGCTCGCTGCTCTTCGCTTAAGAGAGGCATCCCAATGGCAACCTGTAGCCCAGGGACACTCATGTATATTAAATGAATTTTGCTTCACTCCGAACAGCACGGACCGCCGTGCTTCGATATCGGTTCCGGAAAGCAACTTTAGCACAAGAATGCCACTTGTAAGGCAAAGCACGACCAGGCAGATTCTTCCTTGTAAAGAACGCATTGGTATACCTTTTGCCGCTTGCAAGCTGCTACTTGTTGAATTTGTTTACAAAAAAGCTGAAGAAAGATGGAGTCAAAGTACAACTTGTCGAATTTCCAGGCAGACTTGCCTAAATGGGAGCGGAAGCGGTCACGAAGGGTATACTCTCTTAGAAGAGGGGACATATCAAGCGCGGTGGGGACCCTAACTGGGCACTGTTTAACAGGTAAGCATGGGGAAAGACTCGGGGTGCCTTTTCGTAGATGTTGAAGAAGCTGGAAGGACGACGAAGAGGAGAAAACAGTCTTGCATTTCTTGTGTAAATGCCCTGCAAATGTGCAGAAGCAGGCTGCGCCATCTGGGTTCACCGTTTCTGGCCCACCTTAGGGAGGTTTCAAATACAATGTGAGGTGCCTGGTGAGATTCGTCAGCGATACCTATGCGAAGTATGCATAATCAGACCATAAGTTGCAGGGTTTTCGACTTAAAAAAGGTTTGTTTTTTATAGGTAGGAAATGTATTCATATAGTATTCTACTTAATTTTTTGTAACGACTTCGTTGAAATCCTTTTTTGAGATTTTTTTTTTTTTTTTTTTTTAAATTTGTTTTTATTTATTGAATCTGCCCTGCCTAAGAGCCTAACAATAAGTTTTCGAATCTTAATCTATTCACTTAATTTACATCCCCTAGTTGGGATGAGTATTTTCTTAACTGGCCCTAAGAAAAGATTACGACTGGGCTGGTAAATCATTCCTACGTAGTCTTGAGGTCCTGTTGACACGCAATAAAGATCTTGCTAAATGATTTGGGTGCGCTAAAAGCTTCGATACATATTTCGTCTTCCGTTGTTCTATTTCGGTTCGTACTTCTGGTATTCTCAAGTCGCGGTGAATGTTCTCATTTCGCATATACCAAGGTGCTCCGGTGATTGTTCGAAGGATTTTAGATTGCGCACGACGAAGGATTTCGATGTTGCTGCTGCTCGCGTTTCCCCATAACTCACATCCATAGGTCCATATCGGTTTTAAAACTGTATTGTAAATAAGCACTTTATACTCCAGACTCAGGGGTGAGCGAGAGTTAATAAGCCAGTGGAGAGAATTAGCCTTCAGCTTGAGATGAGTCCTTTTAGCCACTATGTGGTTTCGCCAAGTAAGTCGCCTGTCCAGGTGGACCCCTAGATAAGTGACATGATTGCTTTGTGGTATTTGTACGTTGTTTAAAGTCAAGGGCGGACAGTTACTCTTATTCAGTGTAAATGTAACTTGCTTACATTTTTGCTCGTTAACCTTTATTCGCCAGTTTGCGAGCCAATTGGCAACAGCTTCCATATGATTGCCTAGGAGCACAGTTGCTTGTAGAGGACACTTGGAGCGACTGATTATGGCAGTTTCATCGGCAAAAGTGGACATTATCAGGCGGTCGTTTGTAGGAATATCCGCGGTGTATAAGACATACAACATCGGGCCAAGGACACTGCCTTGTGGCACTCCAGCTTCGATTGCATGGGCTTCAGAAATGGTGGTGTTACATCGAACTGCAAACTTTCGATTATAAAGGTATGACTTAAGCAGTTTGTGTGTGCTTTGTGGGAGTAGCATTTGTATTTTATACATAAGACCATCTAGCCAGACGCGGTCAAATGCCTGGGCGACGTCAAGAAATATTGCAGCGCAATATTCCCTCTTTTCAAACGCTGTTCGGATTTCGGTTGTTATGCGATTTACCTGCTCGATTGTTCCATGTTTTTCCCTGAAGCCAAATTGGTGAAGTGGTATTATATTGCGGGCTTGCAGATGTGGGGATTTCCGGGCTTTGGTATCATCACAATAGTCGACTTTTTCCATTGGTGAGGGAAATGACAATGTTTAGTGATTGCGTTAAATAGCATACAGATGCAAAGTACAGCACAATTTGGTAGCTCAATAATCATTTTTGTGGTTATTAAGTCGTGCCCTGGGGCCTTATTTGGTTGCAGTTGATCCTTAATTACTTTTGAAATTTCTTCAGGTACAAATTTCAGCGGCTCAAATTTTGACACATTGGGTACGGGTGGAAGTTGAAAATTATTAGTTGCGGGGTTTGGCCTAAAAACATTTTTTAGATGAGAAGCAAAGGTGTTTGCTTTTTCTGCGTCACTCCGAGCCCATTTGCCATTGTGGTCCCGTACTGGCATTCTCTAATGGCGCATTTAGCTTGTGGTGTGCTTTCCATAACGAGTGCTTTGTGCTAGTCGGTGAGAGCTTTTGGATGTACCGGTACTGTGCGTACTGTTCCTCGTTCTTGAGGGCTCTCGTCAGTGCATGTGTGGCCGCCTTGAGCAGTTGTTTTGATGCTGGTGATCTATGAGTCTGCCATATCCGTCGTAGGCGTCGTTTTTCCAAGACAAGCATTTCAATTTTCCTATTGGTTAAATTATATTTTTTATTTTGCACATAACCTTTCTGGGGTGTGGAAATGCTAGCGGCTGCTCTAAGTGTAGATTCAAGAGCGGCTATGGAGTTTTCAATATCGGTCGGCGTATCTAAATTTGGATCGAGGTCTATATGCGCACTGATATATTTTTTATACTTTAACTAATTTGTAGCCCTTGTCGTGAGCATATAGGGTGACTCTTTTTCTTGCGGCTGATGCCACAAGGTGAAAAGTACAGGTGAGTGGTCTGATGAGAGATCTGCAACTGATTCTGCACTAATAAGGCCGCGAGGAATTTTCCTTGTCACCGCAAAGTCAATCAAATCTGGCAACTTTTGCGGGTCTGCCGGCCAATATGTAGGCTTTCCAGGAGAAGCGTAATCGAGTTTGTTTCTTCTACATATAAGCGCGTTATATAATTGCTTGCCTTTAGGGTTGGACAAGCGTGAGCCCCAGTGAGGGTGCTTCGCATTATAATCACCTGCAGCAAGGAAGCGCTCTCCCAGCGAACTGAAGAAATCCATAAACTGTTTTTCTGTTATCGTGAAACGCGGGGGACAATAAACCGCGGACAGCGTAATATCACCTTGCTTTGTTTGTACGCATATTGATGTTGCTTGCAGATAATTCTCGGCAATTCCAGTCAAATGATGGTGTTTAATCCGGTTTCTGACTAAAATACCAGTTCCGCCATGCGCCTTTCCATCTGGATGATTCGTGCAATAAAAGGTATATCCCGAAATGTCAAAATTATATCTATTAGTTAGGTGTGTTTCAGCAAGGAGCATTATGTCAATTTCCTTGTCCTTAAGAAATTTTGACAGCTCTAGTTTGTGGCGAGGAATGCCATTTGCATTCCAGAGGGCTATTTTAAGTAAGGTCATTATCTTGTTTGCTGAGTAGCAAGCAGGTTGAGCAGCGTATTTTGATTTCGCATGAGTTCTTGCATTGTGTTTTGCATGAAAATCATGAAATTCATCATGCTTTGTTGCATCGACGCTATCATAGCTTCGATATTGGATTGTTTACCATATTGTGCATGGGGATGCTGTTCTTGCGGCGCAACTTGAGGTGCAGTTTTTGTAGGGGCACGGTTTTCTAAGCCTGATTTTAAGGCACTTGCAAACGAGACGCCATTGACGGTGTTTGATAGAACTGTTGGCGACGTGGCTCTTTTGGCGAAGAAGACGTCAGGATTCGTTTGGGAGGGTACAAAGGCATTCGGTACATTATGAGTACGTATGGAAGCCACGCGTTGGTTGATCCGGTTTTTTAACTCCTTATAGACTGGACAGCCTCTGTAGTTTGCTGTGTGATTTCCACCGCAGTTACCACATTTTTTTGCACGCGGGTCTTCTTTGTTTGATGTGCAAGTGGCAGAGACATGTAGCTCTCCACAAGCTACGCACACTGAGCGAAGCGTGCAGTAAGACCTAGTATGACCATACTCCTGGCAGTTGGTGCATTGTACAGGGCCATTTCTCTTATGCGGTTCTTCCATAGTTATCCTACGATGCAGCAGATATTGTAATTTATAAATTGGATGCACATCGTTTTTGCCCAGAGGTTTGTTTTCAGGCTCGAGCTCAACTTTAAACATAGGTTGAGGGATTTTGTTCCTATTAAAAATATTCACAGCAGCTTTTGGATTGAAACCTTGTTCTTTAAGTGCTTCCAAAACTTCCACAGCTTCAACGCTTGGTTCGATACCTTTAATTACAATTTGTAGACCTTTTGCACTTTTAAGTTGGTATGTATAAAATTTTGTGTTTGTGTCATTCAGGTATTTGGACACTGTTCGAAAATCCTGTTCGGAATAAATTTGTACTTTAGTTTCGCGAATATTTCCCTTAGATAGTGGGATAATATGAAACTTATTACTACCGATTAGCTGTGTGAATTTTTTTACAAGAGCGCTTGGATTCTCTTCTCTTATAAAAATGGGCGGAGGTTTGGCATTAGTAGCTTTTGCAGCACCTTCAGAAATTTGGCTATTCACATCATCGGCATTGTCACTTAGCAGTGCAAATCTATTCGTACTGACTTGCTGAGTTGAGGTAAGGCGGTTTATTTTTGTCTTACTGCCCGTTGAATTTTGCGGACTAAGTTTTCTTTTTATTGTAACATAGCGGTCCATTCCAGTCTGTATGGCCGCATTTTTAGTTGTTTCGTTTTCCAACCTTTCTTGCGCTTTACCTTTGTTGCCAGTGCTTGCACTCAAGTTAATTTGTGCTTGTGCAGCAAGAATAGGCCGGGCTGTTGACACCGCTGTGCAGTCGGCAGGTACCGGTGTGTTTGTTGTTGTTGTTGGCGCGATAGAGGTAGTGAAACATGTCACTGTACTAGTTGTTGTTGCCGCTATATTTGGGGATATGTTATCGCTTACCGAATTTGATGTAAGCGTTGGGCGTGAAATGTGATACGGCACAGGTGAAGCGCACTCTTCACTCCAAGGCATCGGAGTCGTCAATGGTAAGTTTGGAGGATAAGTCCGCTGACCTGAATCTTGAGGGGGTTCGAGGGTGGTCGATGGATTGGGCTTTGCGCTTTCGCTGTCACTCTGGGACCGAATAGAGAAATATGCGTTGTTGCGTTGAACTGAAAGCCGGCGCTCATTTTGCTCGCGTTGCTTCTGAGCTCGGATTTCAGCTTGACTCATCGCTTTCTGTTTTCATTTGGTTTGTTTGTTTATTTTACTTATTTATTTATTTATTTTTTTTTGTTTTTTTTTTTTTTTTTTTTT
>NW_023459303.1:46986-54773 GCF_013731165.1 Rhagoletis pomonella | reverse complement strand
AATAGTTCCAGTCCGCATTCACTCAAATAACAAAACAATTAATATATTCGCATTCTTAGAGAATGGGTCCTCTGTTACGCTAATCGAAAAGACGGTGTTGGACGAACTAGAGGTTAAGGGTGAACGAGAACCCCTATGCTTGCGGGGGAAGTATCACTAACGCCCAGAAATATTCGTTAAGGGACGTACATACTGTCAATGGTCTTGACCTGCCGACACAATCAATTGAAGCGTCCACCCTGTGCGAGAACTACCCATATTTGACCGGATCGCCGATTGCGTCATACAATAATATAAAACCGTCCTTGTTGATTGGGGTCGATAATTGGAAATTAGCAGTGCCACAAAAAATTAACGAGGGGTTATAGTTCAAGCCTATAGCTTCAAAAACGCGTTTAAGTTGGACACTGCAAGGATGTCAGGCGAGTCGTACGATACAGCACCAATTGAACATTCACACGTTTGATTGCCAAAAGCAATATGACGAGCTACATGGAACTGTGAAAGAGTTTTTCGCTATGGAATGCCCCAAACCGACGGAGCTGCTATCACAGGACGACAAGAAAGCTGTCAGTATTTTGAACGACACTTGCCGAAAGTTGACGGCCAACACGAGATCGGTCTTTTATGGCGCGACCCAAATTAGAGGTTACCGGAAAGCTATAGTCACTGTTTGCAACGATTAGACTGTCTAAAACGGAAGTTAGATAAAGACACCGTCTTGTAATCTATCATTAAGGGGCAAATTAACAACTCAATCGTCAAAGGGTATGCGCGAAAACTTTCGCCCGCTGAAGCGGCGATCCTAAAGGGAAAAATATAGTACCTACCGATATTCGTGGTAACAAACCAAAACAAGCCCGGTAAAATTCGGCTGGTATGGGATGCAGCCGCGAGGGCAAACGGAGCATCACTTAACGACTTCCTCCGCAGCGGCCCAGATTTGCTAAACTCCCTAGTGAATATTCTATTGGCATTTAGAGTAGGCAAGGTTGGTGCATGCGACGGCATCGCCGAAATGTTTCATCATGTTAACATACGAGAAGGCGACATACACGCGCAGCGCTTCTTGTGGTACGATGAAGGCGACAAATCTCGGTATCCAAGCATTTACATCATGCGCGCTATGACGTTTGGGCTAAATTGCACGCCTTGCATCGCACACTTTATACGCGACAAAAATTCAGACGACTTCAAGGACCAATTCCCTCGGGCAGTTGCGGCAATAAAGAAAAGTCAGACGACCTGATCGAAAGTGCAGATGACGAAAAATCTGCTCTGGAACTAGCAAAATAAATAAAACTAATCCACGCTGCTGCCGGCTTCCAAATCCTTGGTTGGTCTTCAAAATTGACGTCCGTTGTTGAGAAGCTAGAGGAAGACCCAATTACTACCGCGAAAATCAAAGAATGGGGTTCGGCGACGAAACTTTATTGCACGCCTCGGGTATCCAAGGAGATATTTTCTGATAATGGTACTAATTTCAAAGCCACGGAAAAGATTATTTGCGAAAGCCTCAGAAGTGTGAAATTTTAGTCTTGTCTCCAGCTTTGACGGAATAAAATGGAGATTTAATCCACCAGGCGCTCCCTATATGGGAGGCATATGGGAGAAGCTTGTAAGGACGATAAAAACCGTATTGCGTGAAATACTTCCAGCGTCGACTTTTAATGGCGAGAGCTTGCGCTGTGCATTATGTGAAGTCGAGTTCGTTATAAACGCTCGTCCACTGACCTTTGTTTCACTGGACCACGGCGATGATGAAGCACTCACGCCAAATCATCTTTTGATGGGATCATCTGACGGTTATAAACCAATATGCGGATATACTGGTAACCTACGACAACGTTGGCGCTAGGCGCAGCTGTTTGCAGACCGTTTTTTGGCACAGATAGGTCAAAGAGTACGTGCCAATTATCTCACGATGCAGTAAATGGTTCGTCAAGCAAAAACTAGTGTGCATCGGCGATGTAGTTGTGATTGTGGACCATGATCTGCTAAGAAATTGCTGGCCGATAGGCAAAGTCGTGGATTCCGTCAGAGCTAAAGACGGTCAAGTCCGAAGCGTGGTGGTGCGAACTAAGTCTAGCATACTTCATTGACCTGTAGCAAAAATCGCAGTACTGGACGTCGGTAATGAGGAGAGTAAACTCGTGAACATACACTCGTTTACGGGCGAGGGAATGTTACCGCCGATAAGTACGGCCGAACAGTGAAATCTGGATCTGGCAACAATGAACCGGTTCTTATTCTCTGTATCGTTTTCTTATCCTTTTGAACTATTTGCCCTTTTCTAATTTTACATACATCTAGTATTTTCTATTAAATTTATCTGAACTAGAGTGCCAGTTACTGTCGAAATTCGACAGTTTTTCTAGTTTTTGGGAGCCTTGGAGAGGTTTTCTAACTTAACACGTAGCAAAACTTATGCGGTACAAATTAACTTACCGGAAAATCTTCTGCTTTGGAACTAAACTGTACTTAAAATTTTTTTTATCTTTGAATTGACCCGATACATTCCAGTTTATCGATAAATTTCAATGATTTGATACATATCGATAGTTCGATGAATTTCAAAAACACTAAAATCCGATAACTCAACAAAATTCGTTAACTCGACCAATTTCGATAACTGTGAAATACGAAGGCACGATAAATTTCGATAACTCAAAAATGTAAATTCTTTGGATACCTTTATAAATTTTTATTTTTGACAGCTCCAAATTTTTCGAAAGCTATCGAAAAATTTTGATAACTCGTTACACTCTGTTAGCACGATATAATTCGATAAGCAGTGATAAATCGATTAGCTTATATAACCTGGAAATTTCGATAAATCGATATACTTTGAAAATTCCATAAATTTCGATTCGATGAATCAACCAATTTCAGTAGATCAGTAATTATCGATAACTCTGTAAGTTGAAAGAACTCCATGCATTACGACATAAATTTCGTTAAGTCTATAAGTAATGATAATTCAATAAATATCGATTACTTGATACAGTTCTTTAACTTGACAAATTTCGATAATCCCACACGCTTTTTTAGCTCGATAACTATCCGTAAATTTCGACAACTAAGTTTCTGTGTCTATAAATTTCGACAACTCAATAAACATTGATCAATTTGAATAATTCGATACGTTGCGATAACTTAATAAGCATGGACAAATTTCGATATTAAAAACTTCGATGATTCGATAAATTTCGGTAACTTTTATGGCTGATTTTATTTCGATTCCCCTAATTCTTATGTATGTCTCATTGCCTCCATTTTCGCCTTTATCTCCATTTTCATCTTTATCTTCAATTTTGCCTTCTTTTTTGTCTTCATCGTTATCACTTGTTTCTGCGTCTTCATATTTATCTTTATTTCAAAGTTTAATTTCAAATACGAAGTAAAACAAAATGCGAAACAGCTTAAATTGAACAGGTTGCAAAAACAACCATACACAAATATGGAAATTTCTATACGACGATTTTCAACCAATTTCGAAACTATAATAAAATTATAGTTTAAAAAACTAAAACCTCGCTATTAAAATTTCCATTCGTACTGTCATCAGGTATGTAACTTGAGAATAGAAATCGCTGCATCTTTTAGGCGCATCAATATTACATAGTTACATCCCGAGTATATAAAAGGGAGGTAAAAATTCTAACAAATACAAATTTCCAACGGTTTTTTTGGTTTTTAAATCGGTAAATTTACCTTGGTCTTTGTTTTTATCTTTCATATCTTTGCTTTTATCCTTTTCTTTATCTATTCACGTAGATGAGATGAGGTGCGGTGACGTGTAAGATGTGACGTGATTTTATGTGATGTGATAGGATGTGATGTGTTAGGATGTCATGTCATGTGCTGTAATATCCTGTGATGTCATGTCGCATGATGTCATACCATATGATGTCATATCATGTGATGCCACGTCATGTAATGCCATGTCATGTCATACGATGTCATATCATGTGATGTCAAGTCATGTGATGTCAAGTCATGTGATGACATGCCATATAATGTGATGTCATATCTTATGATTTCATGTCACGTGATATCGTTTGATGGGATATATTATGTAATGTAATATCATGTGATGTCTCATCATATCATGTGATATAATGTGATGTGATGTCATGTAATGTGATCACATTCCATGTCCCGATTATTATATCGATAATCCTGTCGATAACTGTGTCGATAAAAATACCGATAACAATATCCATAAACATATAGAAAAATACAACGACTGCAAAATCGATTGATTCATCGATAAATATCACAATCATCAGTATCGATTATTATACATATCAATATCAATTATTAAATCGATAACAAAATCAAGTAATTAATCGATTACTATACCGATAACAAAATCCATTATTGTATCGATAACAATATCCGTTATTTTATCGATAACAATGTCGAGTTTTATATCGATAAAAATATCGAGTTTTATATCGATAACAATATCGATCTTCATCCTCATCTTTTTCTTCATATTTATCTTTAATTTTGCATATTCCTCTTCCTATTTACCTTATAGTGTTTATATTTACCTCGATCTTGGTTTTCTTTATATCTTGGCATCTTTGTTGTTGTTTTTATTCTCAAACCTCATAACCGCTAAGAGCCATTTCCGTGTGCATTATTCCCCTTGAATTTGATAATTTACTCCAACCAACTGCCGCTAAAGAAGTTTCGCTTCAAAAAGTCAAGAAATTTTCTAACCCTTTCAGTTACTCTAATTCTTATGTGTCTGATTCTTATGTGTATGTCATTGTCTCCATTTTCATCTTTATCTTCACGTTTGCCTTTTTTTGACTTCATCGTTATCATTTATTTCTTCATCTTCATGTTTATCTTTATTTCAAAGCTTAATTTCAAATGCGAAGTGAAACAACATGGGAAACATGTCAAATGGAACATGTTGCAGCAACATCGTTACAAAAATTCGGAAATGTTTAAACGACGGTTTTGGCCGTAATTTTCAACCAATTTTGAAACCATAAAAACTCTGCTTATCTACGGAGAAATGCCCTTCCAATGGTGTTCTTGGTTTTGAAATCGGTTCGGTAGAATCGCCAAACGAACGGAGACCATATTTATGTTAGCGTATTAATATATAGATAACTGCGAATGTAAATTGCTATATATATAACTGCAAGCACTTAAAATTGTACAAACGTGTAGTGAGTTCAATACAAAAAGTTTTAAAGTGCGTAGCTACATGCGTACTATATAAAATTTGTGTTTTATTTCAGTAGCCTTCACGTTTGCCGCGCTATAAAGTAAGCGCAACAGATGATGAACGAGGACAAAACGAAGTACCTCCTGTTATCAGACAAACAGTAAGAGCATAAGTGCCTCGACACTTTAACGACACCGAGGAAAGAGGAGTTAATCTCGGTTGTTATGAACAGTCGAAGAGTGCGGACGTGTTTTTAAGTTCGCTCCGTAGTCATTAAATATTGTGCTATTTAATAAAACAAAAAAAAAAAAAAACAAAAAAAAATAAATAAATAAATAAGTAAAATAAACAAACAAACCAAATGAAAACAGAAAGCGATGAGTCAAGCTGAAATCCGAGCTCAGAAGCAACGCGAGCAAAATGAGCGCCGGCTTTCAGTTCAACGCAACAACGCATATTTCTCTATTCGGTCCCAGAGTGACAGCGAAAGCGCAAAGCCCAATCCATCGACCACCCTCGAACCCCCTCAAGATTCAGGTCAGCGGACTTATCCTCCAAACTTACCATTGACGACTCCGATGCCTTGGAGTGAAGAGTGCGCTTCACCTGTGCCGTATCACATTTCACGCCCAACGCTTACATCAAATTCGGTAAGCGATAACATATCCCCAAATATAGCGGCAACAACAACTAGTACAGTGACATGTTTCACTACCTCTATCGCGCCAACAACAACAACAAACACACCGGTACCTGCCGACTGCACAGCGGTGTCAACAGCCCGGCCTATTCTTGCTGCACAAGCACAAATTAACTTGAGTGCAAGCACTGGCAACAAAGGTAAAGCGCAAGAAAGGTTGGAAAACGAAACAACTAAAAATGCGGCCATACAGACTGGAATGGACCGCTATGTTACAATAAAAAGAAAACTTAGTCCGCAAAATTCAACGGGCAGTAAGACAAAAATAAACCGCCTTACCTCAACTCAGCAAGTCAGTACGAATAGATTTGCACTGCTAAGTGACAATGCCGATGATGTGAATAGCCAAATTTCTGAAGGTGCTGCAAAAGCTACTAATGCCAAACCTCCGCCCATTTTTATAAGAGAAGAGAATCCAAGCGCTCTTGTAAAAAAATTCACACAGCTAATCGGTAGTAATAAGTTTCATATTATCCCACTATCTAAGGGAAATATTCGCGAAACTAAAGTACAAATTTATTCCGAACAGGATTTTCGAACAGTGTCCAAATACCTGAATGACACAAACACAAAATTTTATACATACCAACTTAAAAGTGCAAAAGGTCTACAAATTGTAATTAAAGGTATCGAACCAAGCGTTGAAGCTGTGGAAGTTTTGGAAGCACTTAAAGAACAAGGTTTCAATCCAAAAGCTGCTGTGAATATTTTTAATAGGAACAAAATCCCTCAACCTATGTTTAAAGTTGAGCTCGAGCCTGAAAACAAACCTCTGGGCAAAAACGATGTGCATCCAATTTATAAATTACAATATCTGCTGCATCGTAGGATAACTATGGAAGAACCGCATAAGAGAAATGGCCCTGTACAATGCACCAACTGCCAGGAGTATGGTCATACTAGGTCTTACTGCACGCTTCGCTCAGTGTGCGTAGCTTGTGGAGAGCTACATGTCTCTGCCACTTGCACATCAAACAAAGAAGACCCGCGTGCAAAAAAATGTGGTAACTGCGGTGGAAATCACACAGCAAACTACAGAGGCTGTCCAGTCTATAAGGAGTTAAAAAACCGGATCAACCAACGCGTGGCTTCCATACGTACTCATAATGTACCGAATGCCTTTGTACCCTCCCAAACGAATCCTGACGTCTTCTTCGCCAAAAGAGCCACGTCGCCAACAGTTCTATCAAACACCGTCAATGGCGTCTCGTTTGCAAGTGCCTTAAAATCAGGCTTAGAAAACCGTGCCCCTACAAAAACTGCACCTCAAGTTGCGCCGCAAGAACAGCATCCCCATGCACAATATGGTAAACAATCCAATATCGAAGCTATGATAGCGTCGATGCAACAAAGCATGATGAATTTCATGATTTTCATGCAAAACACAATGCAAGAACTCATGCGAAATCAAAATACGCTGCTCAACCTGCTTGCTACTCAGCAAACAAGATAATGACCTTACTTAAAATAGCCCTCTGGAATGCAAATGGCATTCCTCGCCACAAACTAGAGCTGTCAAAATTTCTTAAGGACAAGGAAATTGACATAATGCTCCTTGCTGAAACACACCTAACTAATAGATATAATTTTGACATTTCGGGATATACCTTTTATTGCACGAATCATCCAGATGGAAAGGCGCATGGCGGAACTGGTATTTTAGTCAGAAACCGGATTAAACACCATCATTTGACTGGAATTGCCGAGAATTATCTGCAAGCAACATCAATATGCGTACAAACAAAGCAAGGTGATATTACGCTGTCCGCGGTTTATTGTCCCCCGCGTTTCACGATAACAGAAAAACAGTTTATGGATTTCTTCAGTTCGCTGGGAGAGCGCTTCCTTGCTGCAGGTGATTATAATGCGAAGCACCCTCACTGGGGCTCACGCTTG
>NW_023459303.1:35271-46886 GCF_013731165.1 Rhagoletis pomonella | reverse complement strand
ATATTAAAGCTGTTTTGGAAAGACTTTTTGTGCTGATTACGAATCCGAAAACACTTCTTTGAAACCATGGGTATTTTTTTCGTGTTCAACGACCCAAAGTTTGCCTAAAAAATTTCTTTGCAGAGGTTCATATTTCGGGTAAAGTAATATGTAATATGCCTTATTATAATTTTGTAAATATTCAATACTAAAAAATTAATACCAATGAAGCAAATGTGATTTATGTTTAAAGTTTAAAATTGGATTAATAATTAAGAAATATACACTCTTCGTTATTTTAATAGCGCATCCTTTTAATACTTAGTAGGTACAGTTTTCCTTTTGTTTGCTTAATATTCATTAACTTTTTATAAAAATATAGCATATTCTACGTCTACATCCCATTTTAAAAATTTTTGAAAATTAAAAAAAAATAAACATAGGCGCGACAATTTTTTTTGTTCACGGTGCTGCGCATTTTCTTCCATTTAAAAATTTTGTCAAGCATACTTTATATGGTAGAAAATCAAAAAAGTGCGCGCTATTCAAATGACGAGGAAAGGTATATACATGTGTAGTATATTTTTGTTATTTTTATACTACGCAATTATATGTAGGTAAATTGTTTTAAAAATTGTCCTGCATTTTCAAAATATATTTATGGTCACCGTACATATAGCATACATACATATGTTCATATGTATATGTAAGTAATGCAAGCAAATGCTTTTCGGTTGGAAGGAATGTAGGAATATGCACAAATATATGAATTATGGTGGTAACATATATGTATGTATGTATGTACATATAAATTACATACATGCATACGTGTAGTTAAAGTATATTCCAAGCGTACACTTTTCAGTATAATGGTGTATCTGCATTAGAGCGGTCCACAAAATCGTTTTTTTCAATATTATTCAGTGCTCACGCAAATTTGTGTTCCTTTTGCTAAAAAATGAAAATACATAACTTGATTTAAAAAAAAATAATAAAATTTAAAGTCGCTCAAGTCGATTTTTGTATTGTTAAAATTACTCGTCCTTCAATCCGTGCGCACGCGAAATTCCTCTGGAAATTTAAGTTTTCTAAGATCTTATAATGTGCTTTCGAGGCCGCTGAATACACTAGGAGAGTTATTTTTTCGAACCGGCTCTTACCTTTTTAGATAATACGAATAAATAATAAAAAAGGGGAAAAAAGCCCAGAATTGAACATTAAAATGTGATTATTTCTCAGAAAAAATTCATTTGATTTTACGTCAATGATGATGTGTATAGCCACTTAGCGCACAAAATGAGTCATTGCAGAGGATTTTACGTTCATTACTTCTCGAGATATCGGCATATTATTGAACCTGATTCTAGATGCGTGGCTGATGCCTGTATTTAAAAAAAGGCGTGTGTAACACCGTACACATGATAGAAGTGAAACTTCTTAAAAAGGTGTGAGTACCAGGTACCTACTCATAATCAATCAAACAATAATTTAATTTTATCTTATTAATTTTCTGATATACATATAATTTATTTATTCATTTTCCGGTAACACCACCTTAAATGAATTCGCGCTTCCACCATCCATACGACCGGGTTTTAATGGAAGTAATTGTATGTTTAACAAATAAATGAAAATGTTTATAATGCAATCAATAGATCCTTACAAATTCGCCATTACCAAGGCACTAAGTAACGTACGCACTTTTGTTTGCAAAATGCATTTATTTAAGTTGAAGGAAGACAAATTCCTTTGTTCGGAATTTATTCTTACTCGCTTTCTATCTTCCAAGGCGAATCCATATATTCTTATCACGAATTCATATATTCATGTGGTAGCAAGAGTATAAAAACATAAAATTACCTTATAAATTAAAAGCATAAGTATCACAAGTATGCGTAGTCCAATTCACGAAATCATTTCATCGATCTGTGTAAAAACTAAGTGCATAAACTCTATTTCGCGTTAATTGTAATCAAGGCACATAAATACAGGTAGAAGCCAAAATGACGTTGCTCTCATGAGAACCAAACCTTTAAACTTCAACTTGATTTTATTTTATTTCCTATATTTCGTTACGCTTTGAATGTCATATCGTTGTTTTTTTTTGAATGTTCGTTAATAACAAATTTTAATTTGCATTCGAATTTTTGTAGTGTTGTGCGGTTTATACTTAGTGTATGTGTTAAAAATGCAACACCTGAAGCGTTGTGTTTTATGTGGTGTTAAATATAAGGCAGATACCACTAATTTTTTAACGTGCCTCAATGTCCTTCGCGTAAGGAACGTTGCGAAAGCAGCTGTGGGCAGAGCTGCAGTGAAATGCCTTGCTGTGCGTTAAACATTTTAAAGAAGTAGATTCCACAAATACACCGGGAGGTACAGGAAAGGCACGTTTGAAGCCAAGTGCTGTTCCTATGACCCTTATGCCGAAAAGTCCCTCCAACAACACTGCAACTCATAAAACAAAAACAGAAAACAACATACACGTTTTTTCAAATTTTAACTAAAGAAAATAAATAAATAAGAATAAACTTCAAATATACTTAAAAACGTCAACCAGTGAAATGTATTTTTTTATTTTTCCTTACACACGCTCATTTTTTATTTTTACTCTCCCGAAAACTTTGACTTTTGTAGGTTTGATGTCAATTTGGCTTCTACCTGTTTTTATTGTACCATGAATTGTAATCATGAAATGGTGTTCATTCATTCAGTTTCTACTCAAACGCATGAAATTATTTCATGAATTGGCCTACGCATAATCGTAGTAAATGACAGAATGAATTACAACAAACACATCCTTTTGACATAATGCAAGCCGAAAACGTTGTTTCAAATCAATCCGCAATCAAGTTGGACGTTTTGCCCACAAACATTGCAATTTCGCGAGCAGTCTCATTGTAAAATCTCATTTTAACAATTTCATAGTTTCGGCTTACATTTATAAAATTCAACGAAAGCGCATACCTATTTCGGCTGAGTTATCCATTTTCGGTTACTATGTGTACAAAATAAACGCAAATTAAATGAGTTTGTACAACATGGCCATTAATGTAGCGATAAGTTATACAACTTGCCAGAAAATCCAAATTTTTTTCTCTTTCATACAACCAAGACATAAATTCATTCAACAGGCCCACAAACGGTGCAATCTAGAGCAAAATAACACCAAGTTGAACCAACGGTCGCTACGTTTATGGCTAAAGAAAAAAACATTGGGCGAAAATTTCAACTGCTCCTGTAACACTACCTTATATAAGTTGGCCTTGCTATCATCCTCACACATGTTCATCAGAGTATACCAACGAAGGACGAGTTAATACAAGGAAATAGCGAGAGCACAAAACTAATCTAGAAAATTACACGCACAGTGACAAACATGAAGAAATGTACAACAAACACATAGTTTTTGACAATCAGTACAGTACACAAACATATGTATATACACAAACATATGTACATACGTACAAATATATATACAACCATTCAAACATATGCACATACATGAAAACATTGCTGTCCATAAGTACATACCTATGCCCTATCAGTACATCAACGAAGCCCGTTTGCTTCATCATAAATATATCCATACAAACATATGTACATATGTACGAATGGATGTAGTTACGCGAAGCACGCATATATTGCTTGGTAGCGGCAGAGCTGAAATGCGCAATGAGTTCGTTCATACATACATATATATGTATACATAGATACGTGCATTCAAACATACATACATATATACATATGTAGGTACTCGTACCCGTAATGCTTCGCTTTATTTCTTTTTTCCCCTTTCCTATACTATCCATATCTTCCTTCTCACTCATGTAACGTTTTCGGTTTTAAAAATTTCACTCTCCATTTTTGCGATACCGCCGCCTAAGAAGTTTCACTTCAAAAACGTACCGCTTTAAATTTTCGGACTTTGGAAATTTTTTTCGAGGTGTTATCTGATGTTTTCAAGGTCGCTGAGTGTGCTGAACTAGTTTGTTTTCACTACGTCCCAAATGTCGAGAGACAACAAGACAAGAGAGAGGATAAAACATTTGTTAGACGACCTATCGCATCCCCTGATTGCAAATGTAAAATTACGCGTGTTAGAGAAAAAGAAAAGTTTTTACAATTATATTTCGAAGCAGTCTTAACTGATATACTTTTTCTTAACGTATTTAAAGACAGCACAAATACTATGGCAATGTCGCAATTTTGTCGCAAGAAAGTTTCCATACAAAAGTAATCAGCTGTGTCGCAAGGTGGCAACTTTTGCGACAAATGCTACATTTGCAGCAACTTTGCGACGTTTCATGAATCCCACTATTATATTTTATTAATTTATTTCATGTAAAACGATATTTAATATGAAATGAAAATTTTGAATAAAAAATAGCGCGATATTTTCTTCCAAGTGTTCGTCTGCATCATATCATATTTTGATATGTAGTGGTATTACCAAAGATTTTTTATTATAAATCATATATTTAATTAAATGTGTTTTTGTGCTCTTTCTTATCTTGCGCATATCTTTTAATATAGTTAATTACGTATTTTTTTAAGAAAAACGAATTTTTATTAAAAAAAATTGCCATAACTTATGTATATATATAAGATACACATATCAAACCAAAGATCTTTCAATTACCTTTCCAACCATATCCATACTTTGAAAATTGGTTCAAAATATAAGCTTTTCAAAATTGCTATTGAAAATATTGAAAATTCCACGTTTACCCTCCATAGCCCCGCTCCTATGAATTTGCAATTTTTTTTTTTATCTATTCTTTACTTGTTTCCAAAATTACATGGATAGAGTCGTGAATTCCCCTAATATGCTTTCCATGCATCTCTGTAAAAATATTGCTACTGATACCACTGCAATTAAAATGTCACTTAAGAAAGTTTAAGGCAAAATCTAAACTCAACAGATCGCTAATTTTTTACAAGTTCTGCTAATTTCTCTGGGTAATGGAATACATACAAAATGCGTTCAACAGATTTTCACCTGGCAGTTTGAAATTTATGCGAAGTTATGCGAAGCCTCATCGATGTTGGTCTGCTTGGCGGGGGGATGAGGCTTAAGTGGTGATATGAGGCCAGTTAGGGGTCTATATCAGCATGAACTTTGAGGGAAGCTCCGCATGAGCACTTGTGTAAGACACGAGCTTACACAGTTTCCTATGTGGAGATTACCGCGTTGACGATTACTTCTGCCCTCATCCCTCCTTATTTTTCCCATCCCAACAACCCAACTCCTCCCCCCTAATCCAGGGTGTTACGCGACATTGTGCTTATTGAATGGTGTTCATATCTACTTATGAACAACAACACGCATATCCATACATGTATGTATGTATGTGCATACGCTTGTGTCCATGCTTGTGTGTGTTGTGTTGAAGTGTGCGCATATTTTGCAGGCATATTGTCCCACGCCTTGATGTAAAGTAGGGATGCCCAAATTAGTACATATGTGTCGCGGGCGACTGCGCGTGCAAAGCTTTGCACAGCGGTGCTAGGCAAGCGCGGAAGAAAAAAGTTATCGGAAGGGGAAAACGAAGTCAACAGAATAGTGAGATTGTATGTGTGACAGTGATGGAAAATGAGTGTGCATTGTGCCATTTTCGGCCCTTTCGGAAGCAGCCGGTACCTTCAGCACAATGGATTGATTTTCGGCACTATTTTTGTGTAACTCAATGGAACTAATAAATATTTCTTTCGGATCCGCAGTTAAAAATATTTTTTTTTACATTTCATCGTATGTGCTTAAACTGATAAATGATATAAACATAGAAACGCAAGCAGAAGAACCTCGCTTCCACATTCTGCATATGCGCTTAACATTTTTGTTTAAACAAATTTGTCGAAATTTCATCTCTAAAGCAAATATTAAATATCATTTAATATATACTTTAGATTTAAATAATGATGTTTAGTGGTGGGCGAGTCCGAGATGTTTAAATGATGGAGATAGTACATTCAATTCGCGTAGATTTTTGAGAACTATTTTCGTTGAAGGTGTTGCTCTTTTTTTCCATACTGAAATTTGTGTACATCATTTATCATTGTCTAAGAAAAACTATAAAATAAAGCTTAATTTAAAATATTGGAATAAAAAACAACAACGCTACACGCGCATTCATCCATATAACATAAAATGCGAACGTTCGTTGCAACACCGCAAACAGAAAAATTCAAAAAATCAATGGTATTTTTTAGACGCTTAAAACTTGCACCTTATTATACTAGAATGAATGGGCTACACAAATGTTATCCCAAAACATGTCTACAAATTCTGAACAAAAACTGTGAAAATTTGATGAAACTTTGTTGATTTTTTTTTCAATCTTTCAAGTGTGGATTTATTTGCAAGGTTTTTGTTTGAAATTTATAAGGGGAAATTTATAATTTCAACGAATTTTTTTTACTTTCAACGAATACATTTTTTTACTTTCAACCCCCGAATTGCTCAATTACTTCTATTTCTGCAGGATCGCCATTGGGTAAATTGCATTTCCAAAGATTTTTTTCAAAATAAATAGCGATTAGGGATATTTCACCCGCCGGCGATAAGAAATCGCAATCACCATAACGCACATCATTAATATTACTGTTCACAATCACGTTTACATTCAAAATTACAATTCATAATTTCGTTTTGTAGCAAATATGAAATATAGGTATATCCACTTACTTAAATGTATACGGATTAAGAATCAAAGTGCTAGAAGAGATTTGAGCGTTTGGTACAAAAAGTATTTTTTATGTTGAAATTGTACTTAAAATCGGCAAATTGTACTTTTGTACATTTTAAAATTAATTGTATTGAAAAAAGTACAATTGTACTTAAAATATCAATACTGTTTCACTGGCGCTGTACTTGCCGCAGCGATGCCAGATTTGAGCGTACCCAATTTTTTATCGATAATAACTCATGCGAGGGATTTGGGTATTGGGCATTTTACAAGCCTACTAGGAAGTATACATATCTGTGTTCGTATAGAATAGTAGCTTATGTCGGAAGACTGGCTTTAGTATAATGAACCATTCGAGCATACGATTGCGGAAGACTCACTGGCGCCGAGTCGTTGAAGAACTCTTGGAAAATAAACGTAAAAGAGGCAGTTGCGATGCTAGCAAGTCAATATTCGTATAAAGTTTATTAAAAAATTCCTTGTGGTTTAAAGAATGTAGGAAATGGTAAATTTTACTAAAGCCAGCCTCCCGACATAAGCTACTATTTCATACGAATACAAATATATTCGTCTACAAATATTGTTGATTATTTTAATTAAGTCCTAAGATAAGTTTGTGAATCTTATCAGTGTTCTATGTAAGAACCAAAAATCAATACCCTCGCCAATTAGAACTGTTGCTTTAAAAGAAAAATATACATAGCGCATTTACTCAATACTTGGTCTGGCATCACTGTTTGAGCATTGATGTGCTCAGCTCACTGTTGCCAAGGTAGTGCATTTTGCACTAAATTTAGTGCTTTTGGGAAACCAAAAAGCCGAAATAATTGGAATTCAATGCTTGGTGCGTTATTTAGTGATTGTTTTTTATTTTACATATGCATAGGTACATATGTATGTATGCATGCACTATACACTAATATTCTACATTAAGATGGAATTCATTTACTGAATAAAATGTGAGGAATAGGTAAATTAAATATGTTTTGCGTTGTTATAAATGTATTGAAATTAATTTATTAATAAAAACGTGAGGAAATGGATATGTATATACACTTTTTACTGAATCAAAAAAATTATTAAACATGATAATAAAAACTTGGCGCTTTTGTTTTGGAAAAATTGGCTTTTTCTGGTGGTCTGATGCCACACTGGCTCAGTTGTCGCAAAAGTACACGTACATACACGCATTTTTACTTGAAAATAAGTGTAGTGGTTAATATGTATACGATGCCATCTCCGTACAGCTCACTTCACCTCGCCTAGCACGCTCGCGTGCGCGCAGTTTGCCCGCGACGTCGACTGCGTGCACCTCTGCTGTGCATCCCTAATGTAAAGAAAGAAATTAAATGTAAGGAAAAGCAAACCATGCGACTCAAGGACGTTTATCACTTGGATACGAGATGCTTGAGTACATGATTGGTGGTTTATGTTTATGTGCACAGCCAAAAGTACGAAATATGCATTGTATTTTTAATCTCAATATGTGATTTGGCCTTGGACAGTGTGTGGATGCGTGTTGGTGTTTAATTAGGTTTATGTTATATGTGCATAGCACAAGTGTTATATATAGTACATTAGTTATGTAGGCATTTAGGTATAGAATCTTATATAAATAAAGGCGGATACTCTGTAGCAGGGCGATTCTCTACTATAATCTCGATGGTTTCATTTCATGGTGCGTTATCATGGCGACCCCGACGTGATCGCGTGGTGTAATAACTAAAACTTTTATTTACATACATCGCGTCGCGAGAAAAAACACGAATAATAAATATACGGTTTGCCGAACAAATTATAAATAATTTAAATGGCAACCTGCAACGCTGGAACAGGGAGGATCGGCATCGAAGTGGACTGTTATTCGGGAGAAGTCACCAAAGGGCAGCAAGTGCTGCCCAACAAAGGTAATGGTTGCAGGGCCACAAATGGACCTGAAGAAGTTGAAGTTCTTAGCGATGCAGAACGGAAACTTAAATTCTGGTTGAGAGAATTCAACTGAACTGCCGAAAAATATTAAAAAAAATAGAATTCCAAAAGCGAGTATTTTGGAAGACTACAAGAAGGCTAAAAATTCCTGTATTGAATATATAGGCGAAGCCGAAAATAACAATTAAGCAGACTTATTTGATCAAATAAGAGCTAAGTTTGACGAGGCATTAGATTTTGTTCCAGGGAAAATTTTTTCTGTGATAATCTGCCAAAAATTGAGAGTTCCAAATTCCCTTCGAACTATGTTCAGAATAAAGCCCCCGAACTTCTTATGAGAAATGCCAACAAAAGGCAATAAATCAGCAGGTTGTGTCTAAATTTTCCAATCCGAAAGAAGTATATGATGAATAAAATACCACAGAATATAAAAGGTGTTTACCTTCAAGACAATGAAGTAATAATCAATAAAGGCCTTGCTAAAGAAGCTAACAAGACATTTCTGATAAATTATTTTAATAATAATGGAAAACTTAAATTAACGGAAAAATCTAAAAAGACTTCTCGTTTCAGAAAGACGCAAAGGAACCAGATACGTAACAACAGTTACCGGTAAATTTAGAATTCAAAAAACTAACGCCTTGCATTAGAAAGGCGCGCTTGGTAACAAAACGTTTTAACGAAACCAATACGCTTGGTATAAACGCCGTCGGAAGGACCAACAATGTATTGTCATCAACAGCGGCTGACATTGTTTGTCCTTTTTCCCTCACCGAAACTAATATCAAATCAATTTCAAATAGTGAAACGAAAATTCCAGCCAAAAACTTTAGTATTAATATCAATAATTTGTTTTTAAATAGATTTATAACATTTTGTAAAGTATGTAAGCCAGGACAAGCCTTCAAGGAGGAGGTCGTGGTAGAACTGGAAAGGACAACTCAAAACAATGTCGGGTATGCCGTACGAAATAGAGGTAAAAACAGCAGCGTTGAAATCATTACAACAACAACTCCAACAAATCGTGCAACAGCCTGGAAAAAAAGTTACCGAAGGAAGAGCGAAGTGAACCTGAACCACGTTGGCCAGTTTGGCAAGAAGGTTCAATAAAAAGTCACCCGAATATGCGAAAGGGTTTCAATGGTACTTCGGCGAAAGGAGAGCGATGCCACTATTGTTTGATTGGTGGAATTGCGTCGGTCTAAGCCTATATCAAACACCCGGTATCGACAAGCGGACGTTGTTCGCATACAAATCATTTCATTTGATGTATGTTATGAATTTTTATCGCGTGCAATGAGCTATCAAATGCAAATATGCTCTAAATAAAGTCGTAGGTACCTGTAGCACCGAAAGCGAGTAAATAAAGTGCAAGGTACGGTGAAAGATCCACGTAAAAAATATCTGCGATAATCGTTCAGCATATCATGGAATTGACAATTCGCATGCGATATCTCATCGCAAAAGGAGATGTGCATTAGAGGTGACAAAATGAAAACGAGGCGGTTACCGAAAGTTGGTGAAATTACTTTCATTACTTTGCCATATATGGACCAGCGTCAGCAGTGCAGCGGAAGAGCCACTACCACGCCTCATCATGTGATCATAAGTGGGCGGTGCCCATTTTTCATAATTTTATCATAAACGTATGTCTTGGTAAAGAATTATTGCAAGCATAAATTTTGAATGAATTACTGATTTATGATTTATCGAAGATTTCGTATTTCTTTAAACTACCGTTATATGGGATGTGGGTGTGGTTATTGTATTGGTATTTTGAAAATCTTCAGCCATTTGGTATGTTGTACCAAGGCCAAAAACTGTGCCAAGTTTGGTAGAAATTGGTGGATCGGTTACCAATAATCATAAGTTGCATGTAATCATAAGTGGGCGTGGCTACGCCCATTTTCCAAAAATTTAAAATATTCTTATTTTTCGTCTAAAAAGCATTGTAAATATCAGTTTTGAGTGAATAGGCCTGAGTAGTTACTAAAATATCGCAGTTTTTTTATATCTGAAAACTACCGTTGTATGGGAGGTAAGCGTGGTTATTGTCCGATTTTACCCATTTCAATTTTTACTCGAGTTATCGTGTGCACAGAAGGACGGACAGACAGTCACCGCTTAACCGATTTCTCTTTTCATTCTGATCATTTACGTATACATTTGTCTATATCTATCTCGATTCGTTTTGCCTGTTACAAACAACCGTTATGTGAACAAAGTTATAATACCCTTGTGCACAAGTGCGCTCGGGTATAAAAAGAAAAGAAAATGAAATATTTGGAATGGCTGGACTCAAGTATATATCATTGAAATTGTCCAGATATTATAGCCTACATATATACATGTATGTATGCATATTAATCTATTTGTGTTGAAACTTAGGAGTTTCAACAGGCACCCTGAAATTGTGCATATGGAAACTGTGCATACGAAATAATGCACATGGAAAAAACCGAAATAATGCATACGAAAAAACCCGAAATAATGCATATATGCACAGTTTCGGTTGAAAACCGAAATAATGCATATGAAAAAAAACCGAAATAATACATATATGCACAGTTTCTGTTGAAAACCGCAATAATGCATATTAGAAAAACCGAAATTATGCATATGCACTCTTTCGTTTGAAAACCGAAATAATGCATATGAAAAAAAACCGAAATAATGCATATATGCACAGTTTCGGTTGAAAACCGAAATAAGGCAGACATGCACACTTTCGTTTAAAAACCGAAATAACGCATATGAGAAAAACGAAGTAATGCATACATGCAGTTTCGGTTCAAAACCGAAATAATGCATATGACAAAAACCGAAGTAATGCATACATGCACAGTTTCGACTCAAAACCGAAGTAATGCATATGACAAAAACCGAAATAGTGCATACATGAAAACGAACTTCTTTCTGAGTAGGCGGCCTTCGGCCGCGTTTAGGGATTATAACCCTTACTAAGTAGAATTCCTCCTTTCTGTGTTGCCGGAAAAGGGGACCGGAAGTATTTTTGCG
>NW_023459303.1:34867-35171 GCF_013731165.1 Rhagoletis pomonella | reverse complement strand
CTAAGTAGAATTCTCCTTTCTGTGTTGCCGGAAAAGAAGGGCGGAAGTATTTTTGCGCAGAACTTCTCTCTGAGTAGGCGGCCTTCGGCCGCGCTTAGGGATTATAACCCTTACTAAGTAGAATTCTCCTTTCTGTGTTGCCGGAAAAAGGGGCCGGAAGTATTTTTGCGCAGAACTTCTTTCTGCGTAGGCGTCCTTCGCACGCGCTTAGGGATTATAACCCTTACTAAGTAGAATTCTCCTTTCTGTGTTACCGGAAAAGGGGACCGGAAGTATTTTTGCGCAGAACTTCTTTCTGCGTAGG